>NW_026460949.1:0-69630 GCF_021730395.1 Mercenaria mercenaria | reverse complement strand
TAGGCTTTAGAATTTCCAAGTGTTTAAACAGTTTAAAGAATGTATTGGAGTCAGATCCTTGTGTCATTTCTTTTTGTGTAGTAAAAAAAATCAATCAGATAATGTACTAATGTTAGATTAATGTGGTCTCTAAATTGACAAATACTTATTAAAAAAAAACTGTATTAAACTATTTCGGCTTTGTAGTATTCACTACTCTTCAACATACGTAGATAATTGCGTAACAGTTGGCAGCTGCTTATACATGTATAAACATCGTAGGAGGTAATGACATAACAAAAGCTGTTTCAATGCAACACATGTTTTTGAGAGGTATTAGTATCATTTTTACTTTTGGGACATTTTTACATCATAGATTTCAACACATTGCGATTGCTGAACAAAATCAGCGTGAAATGCATGAAAACCTTTTGTTAAGATAATTGCATGAGTTAGTATGTGTGATATAGGTTTAATTATTTTCACGTGTCCTTAATCAGTATTTTAAACGTATGGAGACAGATCCTCAGGTGCATTCTTTGATGTGTAGTAATAATATCAATAATTAATTACAAATGTTGTTGTTCCTTTTTTTTTCAAGTTACGAAACTGTATTAAAATTCTTGGCTTTGCTGATTAATTACTGTGAATTTACATAGGTAATTGCATTATGAGCTGAATATATGAACATCATTGGAGATAATACTACATTTATTTTTTCAAATGCAGACGGTAATTCAAAAGGAATTAGTGTATTTCAGCACGCGGCCTGAAGTTGAAAGTTTGTTTAAATGCGATGAATATATATAGAATGTATATTTTGAGTAGTGTTATAATATTCTCAGTTTAACATAAGTATTGTCAAATCAAGTCATTAACTTAGAAATAAAGCGCATACCAAAAATAAGCGGAAAAGATATGCGGTAACATAAATATATAATCGTCTTGTGAACGTAAAAAAATATTTAATTGGTAATTGATGAATTAATCAACATAATCTTTTCACTCATAAGCTTATATGACGAAATCATTTGTTAAATTAGTGAAAATAATTTAAACCTTTGTGTGTATGTACTACGAGTTGTATACAGGTAAACTGGGGAACTGCAGCAAATAGCGAAAGATACACACCGTTGTAAAATTCTGATTGTGTGTGAGATATGTGTATGACCCGAACCGGCGTACCGGGGAATAAATTCTATCGCTAGAATCAGCTCAAATTTCGAGATATGACTAATTTGAAAAGGGCAGGAATAAGTGGTATTGTTAAAATGAATGGGGAATACCGGTTCGAGGCGTATCCAGTACGTTGGTGTGTATTCATACGAAATTACCCAGTTGGCAGCGTTTACAAACTCACACACACATACAGCCATCAATTAAAGGCATATACCGTAGCTTTGAAACTTTTTTTTTCTTTTTCTAGACCAATTACCAACCTCTCTGGGTCAAGTCCCATAACTCCGACATGTATTTTGAACAATTATGCCCCATTTTGGACTTAGAAAATCCTGGTTAAAGTTTTGCGTGCAAGTACATACAGCTATTACTAAAAGGCATTATGCCCCCTTTTGGACTTAGAAAATGTTGGTTAAAGTTTTACATGCAAGTTACTATCTCCAAAACTAATGCAGAGATTGATTTGAAACTTCACATGTATCTTTGGAGTTATAAAACTAGTTGATAGCAGCAAGTCCCATAACTCTGACCTTCATTTTGGCCAAATTATGCGCCCCCTTTTGGACTTAAGTAAATTCTGGTTAAAGTTTTGCGTGCAAGTACATACAGCTTTTTCTAAAAAGCATATAGATTTGAAACTTATTTTTTCTTTTTCTAGATCAATTACCAACCTCACTGGGTCAAGTCTCATAATTCTGACATGTAGTTTAAGCAAATTATTCCCATTTTTGACTTAGAAAATCCTGGTTAAAGTTTTGCGTGCAAGTACATACAGCTATTACTAAAAGGCATATAGATTTGAAACTTATTTTTTTTTTCTTTTTCCAGATCAAATACTAACCTCACTGGATCAAGTTCCATAACTCTGACATGTATTTTGAGCAAATTATCCCCCATTTTGGACTTAGAAAATCCTGGTTAAAGTTTTGCGTGCAAGTACATACAGCTCTTAGTAAAAGGCATATAGATTTGAAACTGATTTTTTTCTTTTTCTAGATCAATCACCAACCTCACTGGGTCAAGTCCCATAACTCTGGCATGTATTTTGAGCAAATTATGCCCCCTTTTGGACTTTGAAAATTCTGGTTAAAGTTTTACGTGCGAGTTTCTATCTCCAAAACTAATGCAGATATTGAATTGAAACTTCACTTCACATGTACCTTCGGGGTTATAAAACTAGTTGATAGCAGCAAGTCCCATAACTGATATGCATTGTAGTCAAATTATGTCCCCTTTTGAACTTAAAACTCTTTTGATATTTATCCTTTTTGGATAATATTTTCCTGCTTCTGTGACAATATTTCGAATAGACGAGCTTGGCTGTCTTACGGACAGCTCTTGTTTTTTTTTAGAAATTTAAGTTGCACCGAAGAACTCGGACCTAGAGTCAGATATTTGACAAATACGGTTTTTTTTCTCTTGTTTACATGAAATTACTGTCTTGATTACTTGAATTTACAAGTACTCACAGTCTGAACAGAGGAAAAAACAGAACATAGTGGGCCTTAAATTGGTATTTTTTTAATTGATTTTGAAGGAAACCAGGCAGATGGTCAAACACTAGACTTGAATTTTGGCTGCCTTATAAAATAATTGAGTATAATCATCATATCTGAGGACCTGAATTGTACAATTACTTATTCTGTTGGATTTCTTAAATTTGTAGTATCCAAAAACACCTGAAATGAGAGCGCTTTAGGACAATGAGAAGTTTGATGCATAGATGGAAATTGGCCGCCTTTGTATATATAAGTCTACATCTTCCCAGATTTGACCAAAGACGTTTATTTGATGCTGTGAATGGTAAATAATGCTTTGTAGATGTTTTAAATAAAAATTAGGTACTTTTCTTTGATATTGTAAAACTTAATATGTAAGTTAAATTGTAATTGTAAGTGAAAAGAAGATAGAAAGTAGCATTAAAGTAGAATAACATTATTTCAGCTATTTTTGCCATAATGACTACCTGACGAAAGTGTGGATTGTGTGTGTGTGTGTGTGTTCAGGTTTAACGTTTTATTTTAACATTTTTTCAGTCATATAAATGGCGGTGTCTACTTGAAGCAGTGAGCGCTCAATAGTTAATACACTAAGCTGTATTGCCCTGTGCGAATATTCAGTTCAGATTGTAGTTAATTTTACCTGAAAACAGTAAATATTTCTTGAGATCTAGAAGCCAGTAAGGCAAGCAATAATGAAAAGGCTTCTTTGTGATTGATAGTTTTAGTATTTAAACTGTTTGTTATGGCAGAGTCTTACATATAATTGGTTGTGGTTTTATATTACATTATACTAGTTTCAGTGAGGGGAAAGAAGATTTTGATATAAAAGTTCATAAAAAAATTGTTGCGAGTGGCACTTTTTTACAATTTCACATTTTTTTGCAGTCAGATTGAGACATATTTTGCTCATACATGCAATTAAATTTTAAACTGTTAAAATATTTAATCTGAGAGATTATGACCAGCTTAAATCATTTTTCAGATGTTAGGATGCAGGCCTTTAAGTCTCACACAAGTTGCTGTTTCAGTCGCATGAATGGTCACTGGAATTCACAAGAGTCACTGGAAAAATTAGGGGAACCGGTTGAAGTTGCTCAGGTTGATATATTTACAGAAATTTATCCAGTTTGGAACATTCAGCAGGCAGTGGTGTACATTTAAATCATTATAAATATTAGAGAGGGCTGTTTTTGCAGCGAGAGAGCTTGGCTGTGATAAACAACTTAATACTTTGTACAGAGTAAATAGTAAGAGTGTTCACGTTTTATGTACAGAGTGCACTGAATGTCATTTAAGCTTTTTATTAGGCTCACATAATTAGACTTCTCAGAGCTAGCTGGCTCGATCATTTATACCTACTGTAGCTATATATGAGTGATCACTGAAAAGTACATGGCACATTTAAGTACAAAAGTTCTTTTTTTAAGTACAAAAGCTATTCATTCTCATATTTGCCACATACAAATTAAGCTGCTTAAAAGGGGCAAATTTGACAGCTATAGGATTTTTCTTTGTTTACATTTTAGTTTTTCGTATGAGCAGACAACATGTTTTGATGCTAATTTTGTAGTATGAATGTAAGGATAATACACGTTTTTTGTATATTAACATCTGCAGAAGCCCGCGGGATAGTTTTTGACAGAGACTGAAGGTCGAGATCACAAACATATCCAACGGCTTCTGCAGACCTTAATACTCAAAACAAACTTGTACTGTCTTGCAAAAAAATACACGACGACTATATGCATTGTTTCCATATTTGATGGCTTTACGATTCTGGTACATTTTTAGCTCACTAGAGCACAAAGTGCTCAAGGTGAGCTATTGTGACCGGTCATTGTCTGACGTCCGTCGGCGTCTGTCGTGCGTCGTCCGTCAAAATTTGCCTTGTGAATACTCTAGAGGCCACATCTGTGGCGCAATCTTTATGAAACATGGTCAGAATGTTAGTCTTGATGATCTCTAGGTCAAGTTCGAAACTGGACTATGTTAGATCAAGAACTAGGTCAGTAGGCTAGATCAGAGGAAAACTTGTGAACACTCTAAAGTCCACATTTGTGGCCCAATCTTAATGAAACTTGGTCAGAATGTTTGTCTTGATGATCTCTGGGTCAAATTAGAAACTGGGTTATGTTGGGTCAAAAACTAGGTCAGTAGGCCGGATCAAATGAAAAGCTTTTGAACCCTCTAGAGGCCACATTTTTGACACAATCTTTATGAAAATAAATCAGAATATTTGTCTTGATTATGTCTAGGTCAACTTTGAAACTGGGTCATGTTGGGTCAAAAACTAGGTCAGTAGACAAGATCAAAGGAAAATCTTGTCAACACTCTTAGAGACCACATTCCAAGTTTGAAATTTATTATAATTAGTCAGAATGTTTACCTTTTTATCTATAGGTTCAGTTTGAATCTGGGTCATTTTGGGTCAAAAACTAGGTCACCCAGTCAATTCAAAGGAAGAGCTTGTGAACAGTCTAGAGTCCACACTTGAGACTCAGTCTTTATGAAACTTGGTCAGAATGTTAGTCCTAATGATCTCTAAGAGATATTCGAATCTGGGTAATGTTAGGTCAAAAACTAGGTCTGTAGACTAGATCAAAGGAAAAGCTTGTGAACACTCTAAAGGCCATATTTTTGCCCAATATTTATGCAACTTGGTCAGAAGGTTTGTCTTGATTGTTATTAGGTCAAATTCAAAACTGAGTCATGTGGACACTGCACACGATTTTTTCTCATGTTATGACATGGGTGGATCCAGTAAAAAAGTAGTTTTTATGCAAGAATAATTTTCATTAGATTTGAGTAGTAATATTGTAATCGAATTTGATATATAGCAAGGATACATGTAGTTTTACTTAAGATAAAAATCTAAAAAAAGAAAAGTTTTAGAATTTCATTGTTTTCTAGTACGGGATTTTTGTCTGCTCAGATTTGACCACTACCAATTTTTATAGTGTAAGATTGAAAGTTATCATATTTTAGGTCATAGTTCAACAAAGATAAAACATTCAGATTTAATTTGTTATACGTCTTAAATTGCACTAGTGACATACTGCAATCTATTGGTATGCGACCTTAATTTATATGGCATCCGATTTAAGACACCACTAAGTGTAACATAAACATGACAGACAATATAATTATTTAGTTCAAATGCATGTAAGACATTAAGGTCACTGGCTAAAAGGAATCACTGCCAAGTTGAAAATTACATAATATTCATCAACTTGTTCGAGTGGTGATGTAATATCAAGGGATTATCTGTAAAACCTGTGCAAAAAGCCTTCATGATGAATAGTGAAACAAGGTCACTAGGGGTCAGAGGCAGGTGTTATTTTCCTTATATCATGTATGCAAACCTGCAAAAGTCTTGTTTGAATTAAACTTATTACAACAGGACTGTCCCCTGCAAAAATATTGTAAAAACTTGATTTTTAATAAAGCATAAAACAAATGATTTGACTTGTTTAACTTCAATAAATATTCTAATATGACTAACAATGCTTTAATCATCACAAGTATATTGTGTTGACTTCACGTCAACGTGATATTTAGCACCATGTACTCATCAAGAAATAGCGCTTTCAAATTTCATGAAATATTTTTCTTAATAACATGTTTTAAACAAAATGTCACATTGCACAAATGTTTTGATTAACTTACAAGCATGCTGAGTTAGTTATTCGCTTCACTGAATAATTCACAATAACTTTCGCCCAAACTGAATTCTACTGCAAGACGTATTACCATTTCCGGCCCTGGCATGTATAAACACAGACCTACTATTGGCGCCATTCTTGCATGAAGAAACTGTTACATCAACTTTTACAATATAAGAACATATTAGAATCGAGATATTTTATAGCAAAACAGTGCTTTATCACTATTTATACACTCGGGCGGTTATATATCGTCCGAAATAATTTTAATCGGGCTTCGCCCTCGTGAAATTATTATACCCGAAGAACCTCCCATTGTGTATAAATAGTGAAAATCACTGTTTTGCTATAAACTATTTCTTAATTAACTACAAAGGAGAAGTTTTATTTATAATTTTTGTCTGTGATGTAGAATATTTCATTAGTTGTTCACACACATCTGCTTAATATGATTCCACTTACACGTACATATCTTGCCATTAATATGTATTAATTTTCCAACTTTGTGAAACATACCTGAATGTGTTAGGTGATATTTAAGGGCTACTTAGCATAGAAGACTGTATTGTTTTTGTGAAATAATGAAAACTTCTTGACTTAATTCAATCAGCACATCGAGAAGTTTTATTTCAGGTTTTAAGCTTAATTAGTATTAAATTAAATACATTATTTTTTTATCATGTTTTACTTTCAGAGTTTCTAAATTCAAAACCAGAAAGTGTGGTGACCTGAATGACAAATGATGATTTGAATAGAGCTATAGGATAGTTACTTTTTCTTTTGGATTTGGTGTTACTTATGAATCTGAATTAGTATTCTAATATTGTAATTATGTCTCCCCCATCGGTGAGTGAGGCATATTGTTAGCTCACCTGAGCCAAAGGCTCATGATGAGCTATTGTGACCACTCAATGTCCGGCGTCCGTCGTGCGTCGTGCGTCGTCCGTCCGTCAACATTTCTTAAAAAAATCTTCTTGAAAACCATTGGGCAGAATTACACCAAACTTCACAGGAATGATTTTTGCGTGGCTCCCTTTCAAAATTGTCTAAAGAATTGAATTCCATGCAGAACTCTGGTTGTCATTGCAACCGAAAGGAAAAAAAATAAAAATCTTCTTGTCCAAAACCACAGGTCCTAGGGCTTCGATATCTGGTGTGTAGCACCATCTAGTGGTAGTCTACCAAGAATGTTCAAATTCTCTCCCGATGGTCAAATATGGCCCCGCCCCGGGTGTCACATGTTTTATAAAGACTTATATAGGGAAAACTTTGAAAATCTTCTTGTACAAAACCACATTGCCTATGGCTTTGATATTTGATATGTAGCATTATCTAGTGGTTTTCTACCAAGATTGTTCAAATTATCTCCCTAGGAACAAATATGGCCCCGCCCCGGGGGTCACATTTTTTATATAGAGTTATATAGTGAAAACTTTGAAAATCTCTTGTACAAAACCACATGGCCTAGGGCTGTGATATTTGGTATGTAGCATCATCTAGTAGTTCTCTACCAATATTGTTCAAACTATCCCCCTAGGGTCAAATATGGCCCCGCCCCGGGGGTTACATGGTTTATATAGAGTTATATAGGGAAAACATTGAAAATCTTCTTGTACAAAATCCACAAGACCTAGGGCTTTGATATTTAGAATGTAGCATTATCTAGTAATCCTCTAAAGATATTGTTCAAATTATCTCCCTATGGTCAAATATGGCCCCGTCCCTGGGGTTACATGGTTTATATAGAGTTATATAGAAAAAAATTGAAAATCTTCTTGTACAAAACCACAGGGCCTAGGGCTTTGATATCTGATATGTAGCATCATCTAGTGGTCATCTACCAATATTTTTGGGTCAAATATGGCTCCGCCCTGGGGGTCACACGTTTTACATAGACTTATGTAGGAAAAAAAGTTTAAAAATCTTCCTGTCTGAAACCACAACTCTTAGACCTTTGTTATTTGGTTTGTAGCATTGTCTTATGGTCCTCAACCAATTTTTTTTTCAAATTGTACCCCTGTGGTGAAAAGCGGCCCTGCCCTGGGGGTCCCAAGTTTTATATAGACATATAGAAAAAAAAATTAAAATCTTCCTGTCAGAAACCATACAACCTAGGCTTTTGATATTTGGTAATATGCATTGTGTAGTAGTTCTCTACCATAATTGTTCAAATTATGCCCCTGGGGTTAAAAGAGGCCCTGCCCTGGGGTCACTTAGTTATTATGTGTGTTATATAGGAAAAATACTTAAAGAATCATCTGATCCTAATTCCAAGACTATTTAATTATAACTACTTGAAGAATCCAAGTAATATGATGTCACTTGCTTGTGACCTTGACCTACTGACCTACTTTCCTTTTTTAAGATGTATTGTTGACTACACAGTCTTGCACACAAATGGTAAAACTGAATTTCATTGACCATAAGTGTGACCTACTGACTTTCTTAATATTTTATCATCAGTTTGACATTTGAAACATGTAGCTCATATTACTCAGGTGAGCGATCCAGGGTCATCATGACCCTCTTGTTTTTGCCTTTGCCGTCAGTCCCTCCGAATTAAGCCTGTCAGGCTTTCACAGGTCAAACTACTGGCCAGATTTCAACGAGACTTCACAGGAGTGATCAGTACCAAGCCTAGTTGTGCATATCGCTCGTATTTTTTACTTTGCTGCACAAATTTTAAAATGGCCACAAGAGCTAAAAATAGAAAAAATATTGTCCGGCTTATACAGGTAAAACTGCTGGCCAGATTTTGACGAAACTTTACAGGAGTGATCAGTACCTAGCCTAGTTGTACATATAACCGATATGTTCCGCTTCACTGCACAATATGGCAACCAGAGCTATATATAAAGATAGAAAAAATTTGCTCAACTTAAACAATTTAATTAAACTGTTGGCTGGATTTTGACAAAACTTAACAGGAATGATCAGTACCAACACTAATTGTGCATATTGCTGGCATATTCAACTTTGCTGCACAAAATGGCTACCAGAGCTAAAAAAGAAAAATCTTGTCCGGTTTTCAAAGGCTGTGATGTACCAAAGCATTAAGAGGATAGTTCAAGGACTGGTTAATCTGTTGTAAAATTTGATTGGGTTGGATATCATATCACATTTAATCTTTGCATGACTTCAAAGTGAGGCAGCACTATAAAGCGTGGCTTTTTGAACAATTTTTGTGCCCACCCAAGGGTGGTGGGGACATATAGATTTGCTCTTGTCAGTGCGTCCGTCCGTCCGTGTGTCCGTGCGTCCGTCCGAAGTTCGTGACACGCCTAGCTCAAAAAATATTTGATATAAATTAATGAAACCTTGCATTAGTCTTTATCATGATATGAACTTGCGCACCTTCTATTTTTTGTCTGGCTCCGCCCCCTATTTTAGAGTTATGGTCCCTGAAATAGTCAAAAATGCACATTTTCACCTTGTGACACACCTAGCTCAAACAGTATTCGATATAAATTGTTAAAACCAAGCATGAGTCTTTATCATGGTATGAACTTGCGCACCTCTTATTTTTCGTCTGGAGTTATGACCCCTGAAATAGTCAAAAATGCACATTGTGACACACCTAGCTCACAAAGCGTGGCTTTTTGAACAATTTTTGTGCCCACCCATGAGTGGTGGGGTCATATAGATTTGCTCTTGTCAGTGCCTCCGTCCGTGCGTCCGAGCGTCCATGCGTCCGTCCGAAGTTTGTGACACACCTAGCTCAAAAAAGTATTTGATATAGATTCATGGAACCTTGCATGAGTCTTTATCATGATATGAACTTGTGCACCTCCTATTGTTTGTATATATAGAATTTTTGTGCCCACCCATGAGTGGTGGGGACATATAGATTTGCTCTTGTCAGTGCGTCCGTCCGTCCGTGTGTCCATGCGTCCGTCCGAAGTTCGTGACACACCTAGCTCAAAAAGGTATTTGATATAGATTCATGGAACCTTGCATGAGTCTTTATCATGATATGAACTTGTGCACCTCCTATTGTTTGTCTGGCTCCGAGCCCTAATTTTAAAGTTATGGGCCCTGAAATAGTCAAAAATGTACATTTTCACTTTGTGACACGCCTTACTCAAAACGTATTTGATATAGATTCATGAAACCTTGCTGAATCTTTATTATGACATGAACCTGCACACCTGCTATTTTCCATCTGGGTCCGCCCCTATTTCCAGAGTTATGGCCCCTGAAATAGTAAAAAAATGCCCATTTTCACCTAATTATGTGCCTCACTCAAAAAAGTATTTAATGTAAATTCATGAAACCTTGCTTGAGTCTTTATCATAATGTGACCTTTCACACTTCATTCTTCTTGAGAAATTTAGCATATATTACAGAGTTATGGCCCTTGAAAGAGCCAAAATAGTGTTGTTGCTTTTTTGTTTGTGATGCTCATAGTTCAAAAAGTATATGGAATAGAATAATGAATCCATTTCATATTTTTTAGGCTATACCCCATTAAGACTGCAAACATTTGAATGATTTCCCCTTATTTGTGACATATGTACCAGTGGGGGGCACACCCTATGTCCTATAGACACATTCTAGTTCAATCATATAAACGGCGATGTCTACTTGTAGCAGTGAGCACAATGCCCAGCTTTATAGTGCTACCTCTCTGGAATATCATGCCGTAGACATGACATGATACCCAACCCAGTTACATTATATTGACACCGGACTGACCACTCCTAGCACTACCCTCTTAATGCTGAGCGCCAAGCAAGGGAGCTACTAGTACCATTTCTTACGTCTTTGGTATGACACGGCCGGGGATCCTCCGCCTCTGATTCATGTTGGGTAGATACTTGCAAAGGACAGGTCTGTACAGGCACAGAATAAAGAAACATTGGTTACAATGTAGGTTAACAATGTAATACAAGTGAAAAACTGTTGAAAAATGGCATTAAACACAAAGCAAGGAAAACCACAAACAAATGAGCTGAGTTATGGATATCATGTTAATTCACTTAATTTGATTAAGCCTTGTTTTAATTCCCATTAAATGGCCATGACAAAGCCAGGGCCTAATACCTTAAAATACGGTTTGCTCTAAATTATTTCGATTCTGATATGCCCTTTATCTAACACGGTAAATAAAATATAGAAGCGCTCTTTCTTAGTCGCAACAAAAACTTTAACGTCACCGCATGTTAATGTGACGTCATTCTAGCATAAGAGTGTTTTAACAGAGAAAAGCATATTAGAATATGGAATTCATGCCTATTTTCAGCAGTATACATGGAGAGTCTGGTCAGAAATACGGCTGGAACCCATGATCTTTAAACCAGTAGGAGGATTGTGATTACAAATCAGGGATTTTAACAACTGGTCTAGACAATCACCTTGATGAATGAATATTTATGAGATTATAGATTAAGCCAAGTTCAGTTATGGATCCAACCAGAACATATATCAGGCCATGTTATAACTACCATTAAGAACACTGAGGCAGTAAGATATTCACCAGGGCCTCTGTGGCCAAGTGGTTAAGGTAGCCAACTTCAAATCACTTGCCCCTCATCGATGTGAGATCGAGCCTTACTCAGGGCGTTGAATTCTTCATGTGAGGAAGTCATCCAGCTGGCTTACGGAAGGTCGGTGGTTCTGCCCAGGTGCCCGCTCATGATGAAATAATGCACGGAGGGGCACCTGGGGTCTTCCTCCACCATCAAAGCTGGAAAGTCGCCGTATGACCTATAAATGTGTCGGTGTGACGTAAAACCCAACAAATAAATAGATATTGAGCAATTTCAATCAAGTGCCCATTTAAACAAGAAAACAAGTCCCTTCAAGCACTACATCAAATTTCATCAAAACCAAATTAGCAGGTATACAACACAAGTCATATTTATATTTGATTTTCATGAAACTTGGTCAGAATCCAAAATAGAATTCATTGTGTATATTGTGTTACGCTTTTGGTTATGCCATTTATTTACACACAAAACAATCAATTTCCACAAGGTTGTCATGTTTTCATATAACAGTGTGCTTCAACTGGTTGTCATTTATCTTTCAGGCATGAAGCAGAGGAGCTTTTTACTGCATATGAAAAAACAGCTGTTGAGAGAGGATTCAGGAAGGGTATCAAGCTGCCCAGAAAATTTGATGATTTAAATGTTTTGACAAAGTCTTAACAGTCTCAAAGCACTGAAGGGTAAAAGGTCAATACAGTCACAACATATAATTACGGCGTGTAATGGGATGGACATTGTCTAGGACTGATAATTCATGGACATTTTGATCTGTTATTACAAGGAATTCTTCCTGAGTGTGTTCCAAAGTGTGATTTCATGATAAGTTGTGTAAGGGGTTTCTATCCGCAGTCTTGGTTAGCTGCTGTTTTAAAAAAAAACTGCATAGACAATGTTAATTATCCATATATTTATGGTATACTTCTTCTTAAAAATAGATTTTGGAAACAAGTTGTAATATTGTTTGCAGAATTCTAAATGACGAATGAATTATGATTAGTATTGTTAGTGGAAATTTCTAAAATTAATTTGCAAATGTAAGATAATTCAAAATTAAGGAAATCATCCTGTTGAAAATACAACATCGATAATATCATTGAAATATGATCAGTTTGGGCAATTGATATCAGTTTTTGAAAAGACATATCTTCTTACAGTGTTACAAGCTTTAAGTGAAGTGAAGTCAGTGGAAATATTGCAAATTATGGTGTTTTTCTTGTTTTGCTTCATTGAAGTATATTAATTTAAAGCTAGAGACAAAGCCTAAACATTTTTCGAACAATTTTGTATGTAAATGTTTTGGAAATGGCAACAGACATTTGTAAATAAATAAAACTCATAGAAACGCAGTCAGAAACCTGTTTCAAAATATTAGAAAGAGGTTCTCCATGTTGTTTTAGCCCATCTGAGCAAAAAGTTCCCATGATGTACTTGGATAGTTGGATGTCCAAACCCCATATACCATTGTCTACAATTTCTTAAAGAACATTGCCTTCTTAACCACTTTGCCAGTTTCAAGAAGATTTTACAGGAATGTTTCTTTGGTTATCCCCTTTCAGAATCCTTCACATCTAATTCATTCTTGCAGAATTCTTGTTTTGCCACTCCAAGCAAAAGGAAACATTTGAAAAGATCATTATCTTAGAAAGAGCTCACCTGAGTTTGATCTAGCATCACAGATATGTTCATTGGGTGACCCCCTACTTTATTCCTTCAATCACTTTGTTTTGTTAAAAAAACATGTCGGCCATATAGCAGAAATAGTTTTCCCTATATGAATATGGCTATAAAGAGAAATTGCACGATTGATTTTAGAATATTTTACAGCAATGTTTTCAAACTGCATGTAAGTAGTGTCTGTATTAATTATAGTACAATAATGGAATACTTACATATGTTTGAAAGAATAAAATTTAATGAAAGGACCAAAAAAATTGTAAAAATGCAATGAGAATAAAGTAAATTGTTTTCTTGTACATTTATTGTATATACATATATGTGAGAAGCATTATTAGTTAGTTTCTTTAATTGACAATAGAATTATATGCAGAAAAAATTGTGTTGTACTTTAGGGAAAAACTGTTTTCAGTATGTTACGTGCTGTTTCATCACATATAAGCAAAAAGTGCTCAAGGTGAGCTACTGGTTATCTTCCTTCCTGCACTATAAACAAATTGACTGTTAACACACATATGTAACTTGTGACCATTCCTCATCTTCAAACATCACCTGACCTCAGTTTGGCCTTTACCGTGACCTCATTTTGGACTTAGATTGTTTTATATGGGCCATCTCTTGGTTAATCAAATGGGACCATTTCGTCTAGCATAAATACCCCTTACTAGAATGACTTGATACTAATGCGGATGTAACTTGTGACCATTCCTGATCTTCAGACATCACCTAACCTCAGTTTGACCTTGACCTTGCCCTCATTTTGGACTTAAGTTGTTTTATATTAGCCGTCTCTTGGTTAACCAAATGGAACCGTTTCGTCTAGCATCAATACCGCTTACAAGAATGAATTGATACTAATACAGATGTAACCTGTGACCATTCCTCATCTTCAAACATCACCTGACCTCAATTTGACCTTGACCTCACTTTGGACTTAGGTTGCTTTATATGGGCCATCTCTTGGTTAACCAAATGGGACCGTTCCGTCTAGCATCAATACCGCTAACAAGAATGAATTAATACTTATACAGTTGTAACTTGTGACCATTCCTGATCTTCAGACATCACCTGACTCAGTTTGACCTTGACCTTGACCTCATTTTGGACTTAGGTTGCTTCATATGGGCCATCTCTTGGTTAACCAAATGGGACCGTTTCGTCTAGCATCAATACCGTTTACAATAATGAATTGATACTAATACAGATGTAACCTGTGACCATTCCTCATCTTCAAACATCACCTGACCTCAATGTGACCTTGACCTCATTTTGGACTTAGGTTGCTTTGTATCGACAAGGATGCTACCGGGGATATCAAGCTCCTTGTTTTTCCTTTTTTCTAGTAAATGTTTACTTCTTTCAAGACTTACAATTGTTTTATTGTACAAAAACGGAAAAAAATGATAAGCGATTTCACGCTGTTCAACGTAAATTTACTACTTAAATAGAAGGGGTTGAGTTACACATCTTTAAAAATATTGAGTTACATGCAGTAAAAATTCTCTATTTTGCTTTCACTCTAGATTACTTATCGTGGAAGAAATTTAAGAAGGTTTTACGTCTGCCCCAAGGTTGTTTTTGAATAAAATAAGCAAAATTTAAAACAGAAACAAAGGATTCGACCTTACTTTTGCAATGTAGAAGTTAGAATTCTATCTCATTAAATTCGTTTACTTGAGGCACCCAAGAAAAAGATATTGACATTTTTATTTTTTGTTTTATAATTGTTTACCAATAGTTTGTTATTAAAATTAATGATAAAATTAGTTCTCTGCAAACGTTTTGGATAGTGGCCATCCCTTTGAAATTTGTCTCTCTTGAGCTTGAGGAACTACCGTAAGTTATACAAAATTTATAAGAAAAAAATGCTTGGTAAAAGTTGTTTAAAAACTGCAAAACAGTGCGGAACACGGTCACCTTTAAGAATATACCAAGCAAATGCCATTTTGTAAACATTACTATGAGGCATCTAATATAATAATGAAACCTGTCAAAATATAATTCTCAATCAAATTGACAAGTTTGTTACATTGTCATGTAGGGTCAAAAGCCGGTCCATAGGTCAATTTATAGGAGCATCTTGTAAACATTCCAGTATTTGTCTATTTGAAATCTGGAACAAGTGCGAAACTGGGTTACTCATCTCGTGCACAAAATCATGGGAAAACATGTTAACACTCTAGACACCACAGGATGTAAAAGACTGTAGTAAATTTCATGTGTGTGCTGGCTGAAGTGGTTAGCAAGTGTGTAAAAATTCTGCTTAAAACTGAATTTTCAATGGTTCTTACAAAGGCCATTGTTTTCTAATGTATGTGTATATCCATTCTGAATTGACTGTCATTTGTGTACACAGTTGCATGTGTAATGTCAGTAGTGCTCATGTTACTAGTATGTTTCAATTTATAGAATTTTAAAATACCTCTGGTTTGAATGTTCTTAACAGATTTGCTATTGTTTTTTTTTTCTTTTTTTTTTTTTTTTTTTTTTTTGTTTAGTTATTTTATTGTTTAAAATGAGAAATGATCATTATTACTGGACAACAGACATAAATCACAGGCCCATAGTTTGTGCTAATGACTGGGCTATATTTTTCACAATGTTAACATGGATAATAAGTCAAACATTTAGAAATTAAACTTGCAATTTCTGATGTCCTACATTAAAATACTTGCTGAATGGTTTGCCAGTCAATAAGTATATAATACTACACAACTTTAATAAATCACCAGGTCATAGTTTGTACTATTGACTTGTTTATTGTAGCACGCACTTAATTTGCTGGGCTAATGTCAAAATTTGAAAAAAAAATGAAAATTAATTTTTGATGTGATGTAATAAAATGATTAATGAATGGAAAGGACCGTAGGCAACAGATTTGACTATTGATTGGCAAGTCGTTAGTTAGTTCTTGTAATTTGTTTTACTGAATAATGAATTGGGGTATACTACTACTGTCAACACACTGCACTTTACTGTTTGTTTTGGTAATACATTGTATTTAGAACATATATTGATATGCAGAAATTTGATTGCCTAGTACATATGAGCGGCGCCATGAAAAAACCAACATAGTGGTTTTACGACCAGCAAGGATCCAGATCAGCCTGCGCATCCGCAAGTCTGGTCAGGATCCATGCAGTTCGCTAACGATTTCTCTAAATGCAACATAATTATTTTGAAAGCAAACAGCATGGATCCTGACCTGACTGCAGCTCTTGTTTACTGTCCTGTCTATAACTCTTGTCATCTATGAAATGATTTTAAAAGTAGTTGGTTTAAATGTTTGCAAAAATCAAATATTGTGTCATGCAAAATACCAAGACCCCTTGTTCAGAGGTGAAGGTCACACTTAGAGGTCACACGTCACTAGTTTTTTTTTCCTGTCCTTTCCATGATTCCGTCTTCTCTGAAGGCATTCTTATATAACATGGCACAAAGGTATTCAATAGTGAAATGATATGTCATGCACAAAACCTAGATCCATAAGAAAAAGGTCAAGGTCACACTGAGAGATCAAATGCCAATAGTTTCTTTTTCTGTCCATCAAGGGATTTAAATATTATCTGACATTAATGGTCCCTATATTGCCAAGTTGTGTTGTGCACAACACCCAGATCCCAGACTACAAAGGCTAAGATCACACTTGGAGTTCAAAGTTCAATAGCGTTTTATCCCGGTGCGGTCTATAATTCTAGGCAGCCATTAAGTGATTTAAATATTTTTTTCGGCACAGACCTTTCCAGTAATGAGACGCTGTGTCATGAACATAACTCAGATCCAAAACTCAGCGGTCAAGATAAAAGTTCAATAGGGGTTTTCCTTGGATATTCCCATATAGGTTATGAAAATCTCAACCAAACACCTAGATATTATCAAATGAAACAGTATGGGGGTATGCACCTTTTCAAAAGTAGTCTCTTGTTTAATATAGTACTTCGATGGGCATTGTAGCGCCTGCATGGTCCTTTTCTTTTAAACCAGCTGTATATTTTAGTATTCATGGGCAATTGCCATTGAGCCGCCAATACTTTTGGTGATGTGTAAGAAGTATGAATAAAAAGACTGTGAACTGAAACTAGATTTGTGTTGTTTTTTTTCAGCTCGGTGTCCGTCGCCAGGCATGCATCCGTCAACATTTTCTTAAAAAATCTTCTTCTTGAAAAGCACTGGGCAGAATTACACCACACTTCACAAGAATGGTCTTTGGGCGGTCCCCTTTCATTTGTTCAAAGAATTTAATTCTATGCAGAACTCTGGTTGCCAAAAGGAAATCTTTAAAAATCTTCTTGTCCAAAACTGCAAGAATTAGACCCTTGATATTTGGCATGTGACATCATTTCTTGGTCACCTATCAAGATTGTTCAAATTGTGCCCCTGGGAGGAAAGGAGGCCCAGCCCCGGGGGTCACAAGTTTTATATAGACTTATATAGTAAAAAGTTTAAAAGTCTTCTTGTCTAAAACCATATGGCCTAGGGATTGATATTTTGTATGTAGCATTGCCTTTTGGTCCTCTACCAAAATTGTTCAAAGTATTCCACTGGGTCGTAAAGAGGCCCTGCCCCGGGGGTCTCCTGTTTTACATGGACTGATACAGGAAAAAAAAATATTCTTGTTTGAAACTGCAAGGCCTAGGTTTTTGATATTAAGTATGTTGCCTTTTCTAGTGTTTTTCTACCAAAACTGTTCAAATAATGTCCGTTTGGTGAAAAGAGGCCCTGCCCTTTGGGCACCAATTTTAACATAGACTTATATACGAGGGAAAAAATTAAATATCTTCTTGTCTGAAGTTAAAGGCCTAGGCATTTGATATTTGGTGTGTAACATTTCCTGGTGGATCTCTAACAAGTTTGTTCAAATTATGCCCTTGGGGTGAAAAGAGGCCCCGCCCTGGGGTCACTTCTTATAATTATGAGTTATATAGGAGAAATACTCAAAAAATCAGGTCATTTTTCCTAGACTGTTTAATTGTAATTACCTGAAGATCCAAGCGATCCCTGTGACCTTGACCTACTGACCTACTTTCTTGTTTTTTAAGATACAGTCTTGAAATTTGGATGACATTTACAGTTTTGCACACCAATCGTATAACTGTCTTTCAGTGACCATAAATGTGACCTTCTTTCTTATATTTTAGCGTCAGTTTGCCATTTGAAACATGTGGCTTATATTACTCAGGTGAGCGTTTCAGGGTCATCATGACCCTCTTGTTTAGAAAAGTGATATATTGCTAGTATTAGCATGCAAAAAGTAACCTTAGTGACACAAAAAAGACTTATGTATTGCTATAGAATCTGACAGGTTTCATCATAATTTAGCCCTTATCTTCCCAAGTTTCTATAATAAACGTGTCTTATCTTTCAATTTTGACAGTACCATTAACTGTTAAAAGGGGTGCTTATCAAAAATATATTGACTGAATAGCGAACAATACAAATCATAATCAGAATGCATGAATGTGCAGCTTGATCATGATCTACACTGATCGCAAATGTAGAATCAATCTTGTCCAGCACGGTAAGGTTATGAACTATTCTGAACTCAAATTATTAAACTTGTGCAAACAGTACTACCAGTACTCTTACTAACTATTACTGGCAAAATCGAGCAACACATATTTCGGTAGAAGTGTTATTCCTGGCAGAGGAGTCTGTTGTGACTGCCCCTTATCTTGGTTCAAGGTCAAGGTCTTTTGCATTCAGTCACGAACGGTTTGGAAGATTTTAATTTGCTTTTAAACAAATGTTGGTCGATATTACGTGGTGTGCAGGAGCCATATTTCAATCAGCTTTTAAGCCCGCCCGCTTAGCTCAGTAGGGAGAGCGTCGGTCTGCGGATCGCAGGGTCGCGAGTTCGATCCCCGGGCGGGGCATATGTTCTTTGTGACGATTTGATAATAGGCATTGTGTGAAATCATCCGTCCTCCACCTCTTATAATTTACGTGGGGAATTTGGCAGTTATTTGCGGAGAACAGGTTTCTACTGTACGGATTCCAGGAACTCTGGTTAGGTTAACTGTCTGCCGTTACATGACTGAAATGTTGTTGAAAACGGCGTTAAGCCAAAACAAACATAATCAATCAGCTTTCTTCAAAGGCAGTGTAAAGATGTACATATCAGCAATGCCACTGGTGAATAAAAAAACTCGGACTTGTGCCTTACTTTAGTTTATACTAATTTGTTTTTACTCTATTGTGATGAAAGCTTCAAACTTACTGTAACCACTCTCGAGTCCGCTTCCTGGAAAAAGCAGTACTGGTGTCATATGAGAAGTCATGGTCGCGAACCCAGTGGGGCTTGAACCCACGACCTCTGGAACGGTCGACACCCTATTCACTAGAACACCGCTCCCCTTTACTTTATTTGTGACTTCATTAATATTTTCTCAATATATTATCTGAAATTGGTTTTATTATTCCCCTAGAATATTTTATTATTTTCATTAGCTTTTTAAAAAACAGTATGTTACCTGTGTCACTTTCGTTACATTAAAAATGTCAAAATTCTTACTTTGTTTTAAAGTTTATCAGAATTTTTTCTTGCTATAAACCATATAACAACAAGGGGCGTAGAATTCTTTATGTAAAGAAGCCATCCGGCTGGTTTTCGAAAGCTCGGTGGTTCTATCCAAGTGTCCGCCCGTGATGAAATAATACCCAGAGGATCTCCTACGGGCTTTCTCCATCATGTCGACCGGTGTGACGTGGTCCTATAACATATGAAATGCATTAGGATCAGTCAACAGTTTGAAAGTTGGTAAGGAAAGATTCATGGAGGCTGCATGCAACTTAAGAGACATCATAATTATCTTTAATATTCCGAAGGATTTTTCTCTATTTTTCGAGTCTTCTCATCTATTTAGAATACTCTGCTCTAATTCTATAGCAGTTGTGTCTGACAAAATTGATGTTGTGTTTGTGAAACGTTTGTTCACACTCATTATAACCACACTGGCGACTGATCTGTGTAAGTGCTTCATTCAAAGTCATATAATATTGCAATAAAGTTTCTAAAGCTAAGAAGGGAAACTTTGAAGATAGCAATAATGTGCTCAGATGAGCTAAACTCTTTTTGTTTTAATTAACTGTAAATTATGTTATCATTATACCTCGCATAAATGCCCAGTGCAAATTTCTCATTACTTTTACTTGAACAATATTTCGTATTCGCAGGGGTTTAACATAATTATCATGCGCAAATTCGTCATTTTCTTTTGTGCGCATACGAGAGCCATTCATTTAATTTTGCAACTCTACCTATAAAACCAATACACCGCACGATTTCCACGTGCAACTTCAGATCTGTGATGATTAATTTCATATTCTTTCAAACAATACAAAATTCATGAAAATTTGTCCAGTAGTCTTGATTAAATAGCTATTGAAAGAAGATACATTCATATACACTGTATATTAAGTATGTAAAGTGAAATAAAGACGCAAATGCGTGGTTACATTATAACCCGTGTTACACTAGAATTACCAGCCCGGACGATTTATAATGGTCACCGTGGCCCAGTGGTTAAGGCGTCCGCCTCGGGATCGGGAGGTCGAAGGTTCGAGTCCCATGGGGAGCGTTCGTCCGGGGGTTGTTTTTTATGGGACTCGTTCCGAAAAGGCCGGTTCGTGAGCCGCGAGCTAGTTCAATGAATGGTTACCGACTTCTATCCGCCTGGCGCCTGGCATAGTGGAAGGAGTTGGGAAGTAATTGGTACGCACAATAAAGGTGTCTCATACGCCAATTTGGCTGGCCCTTTCAATAGGGGTGACGCTATATTAAACAAGACCTTTACCTTTACCTATAATGAACTTTGTGATGCCTACATAAGTATTTGTGTATCATATTCTACTGTTACACGATGGGTGAAAAGATTCAAAAGTGGAATTAATGCGCTAGAAGACAAGCCCCGTCCAGGTCGTCCCAACATTTCTGTGAACCCTAAAACCATCAAGCTTGTGAGAGATTTACTTGAAAAGATGCCAGACTGACAACTCCTTAGTTGGCCAAGAGGTTAGGGATATGTGTCGGATCGGTTTTTAAGACATTAAAGAATCAGTTACACCATCGACGTATATCTTCCAGATGGATACCTCATTTGTTGAACGATGCTCAAAAGCGGAAACGTGTTCAAATTGCCCGGAAACTATTAAAAAAAATCAAGATTTTACTGAATGTGCCTTTTCTAATTTATTTACTAGTGATGAGACTTGGGTTCACTATTCTGAACCCACTAGAAAGAGTAGCAACAAGATATGGGTCAGGAAAAATACTAGAAAACCAACAGTTGCAAACTGGACAGTAAGTATTACAAAGGTCATGTATGCCATATTGTTTAATTGCCGTTGAGGAACCGTTAAAATCGAGATACCACGAGGCAGATCTTTTACTGTAAAACTGTATAGGGACCATGCGTTGAAAAACAAAGCTTGAAAAATGCGTACGACAACGTCGCCCTGTTCTCGGATTAAGAGGGCTCTCTTTTACTTGATAACGCCCCTGCACATACGTCATCACTTGTAACCTCGTTTCTGCAGAAACAATGGTGTCTCAGTGCTGCCACACCCACCGTATTCAACAGATTTGGCACCTAGTGATTTCTGGTTGTTCCCAGGACTAAAATTAAACACATAGATCTTCGTTTTCGGACTCGAACTGCTATCGGATCCGCCATATTCCAGTATCTGAACAATGTACCCAAATGTGATTATGCTGATGCCTTCCGGATGTGGATAAAAAGGCGGGAATTGTCTATTACAATGAAGGGAGCGTATTTTGAGGGAATGCAATAATTGGTAATTATATTGTTTTTCTGTATTTCATAGATAGAGTTGCACAATTAAATGAATGGTCCTCGTACACGTTATATGATCCGAAATTTAATATCATGTGCGCAGTAGCACTATTTTGGTGTTCTGCGCGAGATATTATGTTGGGTGATATTATACTTTCTCACTGATAAAGATTTGACTAGGCGCTTATATATAACATAGGATTAAATTTTGTTCTAGTATTCATGCATGTGTGAACCATGCCGACTTTAAAAAAAGATTTTATCTCATTGCCAAAAATTTCGTAAAGAACTTTCATCAGATCGCGAACTGAAATTACGATCATCGGATAGGGTATGATCATTCTTACGACAAATATTTCGTAACGACAATAGAACTATATACCGTTATGGTATTGCGCCAGGTGTAGGCTGCATATTTCTGAGCTCCTAAGTTTTGACTGTTTTCAAGTGTTTCTGCTTTATGTAGAATATTGAAATTTTGCAGTTGTGTGCAGAAAATAGCTGGGATTGTGTTTTTTGTGTTTATTTCTCGGATTTACTTTGTGCTTTTTGAGAAATTTAGATTTTAAAAGCAAAAGTTGTATACATATTGTGACATTTTATACATGTGCATTTTACATACAGCAATGATGAGTGAACACGTATTAATGCGGATTAAATATGAAAGATCAACTTTATACAATATTGAAATATCAGTGACTGCCCAAGGTAGTCGACCTAATCCTATTGTCATAGTCCAAACAAAGCAATTACAGATTCAGAAATACAAAAGAGGAAAGACAGGTGGTCAAAATCGTGTGAGAAGGACATGGGATAATAATCAAGGAGTGAATGAAAATAACTTGCAAATTTTACCACAAGAAATTCCCGCTGTGATTCAAACAAGATGCTTCTCAAATAGGAATAATAATAAAATTAATAAGAATAATATTACAAAGATAAATTGTGAATATCTAAACATAACAAAAGGTCAGAAAATACTAAAAGTATGTTCTATAAACCCAAGATTTGTAAAAAACAAAACAATACCACTTTGTGATTTTATCCTTTCAAACGATTTTGACGTTGTTGCCATCACAGAGACATGGCTTGACAATACCGTGGAAAAAAACATGCTGTAGTGAGCTTGTCCCTGACGAGTATCGCATGAAGCAAGTCCCTAGCCCCGGAAAAATGCGCGTAGGCGGAGTCGCCATTATTTATAAGTCCAATATAGAATTTAAAATGCTGACATCTTCCGGTGATGGACACTTCTCAACATTTGAGAACATTGAGTGTAACATTGCTACAAATAAGAACTCCTTGCGACTTTCAGTCGTATACAGACCACCACCATCACAAAAGAACGGTTTCAGTACTAGTGAATCCCTTCAACACGAATGGCCTCTGTTTCCTTCAAAATACGCTACAATTGACAAGCCAGTAGTTATTGTTGGCGACTTAAACTTTCATCTAGACATACCTACGGATCGTGACGCTTCCAAGTTCAACAGCTGTCTAGGAACATTTGGTATGGAGCAACATGTTCAAGGACCAACACATGTTGCAGGACTTACTTTGGATGTTCTTATCACAAGGGACACTGAAAATATTGTATCTAATATAGAAGTTACTGACCGAGGACTCTCTGATTCTGATGGGAAGATATCACGTGACCATTTCTCTGTGGTAAGCAGAAAGACCTGCTCCAATAAAGAAATCTGTGACCTTCCGAAAGATGAGATCCATTGACATTGAATCATTTAAAAACGAAATGAAATCTTTGGAGATTCTTGACACGAACACGTTAATTTCTGATGTGTGTGTGTGTGTGTGTTCGGGCTTAACGTCTTTTTCAACAGTTTTTCAGTCATATAAACGACGGTGTCTACTTGTAACAGTGAGCACAATGCCCAACTTTATAGTGCTGCCTCACTAGAATATCACGCCGTAGACACGTGGCATGATACCCCACCCAGTCACATTATACTGACACCGGGCTGACCAGTCCTAGCACTATTCTTTGGAGAAAGCATATGTACCGAAATACTTCAAAAGTTTGTTTATCAGACCACTCATCAAAAAGTCAGATCTATATGAAAATGTTTTGAAGAACTACAGACCTGTATCTAATTTACCGTACGTGTCTAAAATACTTGAAAAGGTGGTCGATGCTCGTTTGGAAAGTCACTTGTCATTGAACAGTCTCCACGAAGAACACCAATCTGCATACAGAAAATTTCACTCCACTGAAACTGCATTACTGAAGGTTCAACATGACATTCTCAATTTTTCATAATGTACACTAAACCAGTTGGTATAATATGCAAGAAACATGCACTAAATCATCATTTTTACACCGACGATGGGCAGCTTTATTTATATTTCAAACCAACAAATCCGGTCTCTCAAAAGGATGCTTTACGTTGTGTTGAAAACTGTCTCGTTGAAATCGTATCTTGGATGAACAGCAACATGTTGAAAATCAATGTCGATAAAACTGAAGTCACTGTATTTACCTCTCAAAGAAACGAAAAACATTGAATCGGTTAATGTGAAAATTGGAGAAGAGAACATTAAACCATCTAAATGTGTACTTTTCTAGACTTCAAAATGAGCATAGAAAAATATATAAACTCAGTTTGTAGATCAGGGTACGGACAGCTACGTCAAATAGGCCACATCAGGAAATATCTAAATACAGATGCTACAAAATCTCTAGTAAATTCACTCGTCTTTTCACGCCTTGATTATTGCAATGCGCTCTTGTATGGTGTTCCGAAAATCTTGCTGAATAAACTTCAAAGTCTTCAGAACACTGCAGCTCAAATTATAACTAGAATATCGCGTTATGATCATATTACGCCGGTATTAAAAGAACTGCATTGGATACCAGTTACTCACAGAGTGGACTTTAAGATTCTAGTTCACACATACAAAGCATTGCATGACCAATCACCGATCTATGATAAAGATCTAGACTTGCTGGAACTCTACCAGCCTGCAAGAAATTTGAGATCCAAGAACAACTCAAAACAAGTAGTTGTTCCAAAAAGCAAAACTGTGAGGTACGGTGATCGTAGTTTTTCATCAGCTGCACCGAAGTTATGGAATGCTCTTCCGGCTACCATTAGAGACGCTAAAAGATTGGATGATTTCAAACGATCATTGAAAACACACGTTTTCTTCAAGATCTACTGAAACTCACTTTGCATTTGAAAACAAGCTTTGCAATGGGAATTATTTCCTATTGTTAATTGTTCTTTAAAATATCTAGGACAATTAAAATGTAGAGTAAAACCTGATTCAGGCTAATTTTATTTTTTTTTTTTTTTAATTTTATTGTTGATATTTTTTTTTGTGTTGTATTGTATGTCCATATCATTCTGTGATATGTAGTTTGTACAGCGCTTTTGAACGTTTATTTTATAGATGAAAAGAGCGCTATAAAAACTGGTAAATAATAATAATATTCATGTGTCTGTGTAATAAAATACGTCAGCTGTAAAGTTTATTTTAGGTCCAAGCCTTTGACTTTCGAACATTCACTTATTCCATATGTTTTTAGAGCAAGACGCATAAAATATGTTATGCTTGTCCTGCTGTTTACCCTCATAACTTGGAAGAAATAATGTATTGTTGACATAACTTTGATTTTAAGGAATGGTACATTGCTTCTGTCAGCTATGTAAAATGAACACACCTTTCAGGCAGAGAATGGGTATGCACATGGGTAGTATAGAAACTACCGATTTTAAGTCAATTTGACCTCACTTAACACCTTGTCCCTATTTTATAAGTGTACCTTAACCTTACCCTAAACTTATAATACTAACTCGGTACACTTGTACCCTCAAAATCTTTGGTTAAACCAAATGAAAACCTTAGGTTTAACCAAATGAAGAAAACATATATTTAAAAATGAAAAAAACAGAAGGAAACTTTGATAGAAAATAAATCTTTAAACTCCACACTAAAAACAATTTACAATAGTTTTGTCCTTATTAATTAAATTAATTTATAACTGTTTGTTCATTTACTCTTTGATTGTTAACTTTTAGTATTTTATACAGTAAATCATACAACGATACTTTGTCTTGTAACATTTTAATGAAAAAAAACAAAAACAATAATATCCACAGAGTGTACTTGTTTTGTCTTGATATTGAACATTGTTGTATTTTACATTTGGTATATATTTAATTACTTCTTTCGGCGGAGGAAGTCCAAACGGATCAAAGTACATGTTATTTAAGTAACAAACCCAATGTGTTCCAGGTCCAACAGAGTCATCTAAATTGATTATTCCACATTCGGTTTTTAATCCTTTTGATTTTGGTAAACCTGTGGTCTCCGAGAGTTTCACTCTTGGTAAATTATTTCTACTAAATACACCCCTAAAGTATTTAATTTTTAATTGTTTTACCCATTGTTCAATTTCAAAGTTAGAAATTGGTTTGTTTATAAATTTAATTTTTTTTTACTATAGGAATTCGTCTGTAAGGTCTCCTCTGAGAATCAATTTGTATACCCTGACCATGTCCCTTACCACTTTACAAAGATGTAATCAAAGGTATTCCAAGACTAGCAGCCAACATGCCTAAAAACCCACCGTCTTGTTTTTGTTTTTGTGTTAATTTAATCACTCCAGATCCTACTAGTTGCTTTCTTTGATTAGGTGTAAGATGTGGCGATATAATATTTTTCTTATCATTAGCTACTGAAATCATACCATTTCCAAGTATTTTACTAACACCAGTACTGGCAAGCCCAGACAAAGCACCGATGCCTAGAGGAGCTAATATTTTTGGAGCTATTTTTGCTACCATTGGAAGAATTGTTTTTCCTAACAAACCAGCCAAAGCTCCTAAAAATCCGCCATTTTGACCTTGACTGGACATTTGCTTTTTTTTGAAATTGTAATTTCTAATCCCTTATTATTTTTAATAGACTTTTGAATTTGATTAATTTGTGTTTTTGTTAAAAGTAAAGGGAAGTTTCCACGTAATTGTTCATGTTTTAATCTAAAAGTATGTGGAATTTTATTATTATAAGCTTGTGCTAAATGTTTCTTTTGTCCATCTGTAAGGTTAACTTTATATTCAATATAATTTGATACCATTATATATTTAAAATTTATTTTATTTAAACAATAACAAGTTCATTTCCAATAGTATATATTTCAACTGTTTCTTCATACAATACAATTGCGTAAACACGAATATTAGCTGCTGGTGGAATATTTAATTTAGCTGTTAATGTAATATGCTTAGGATCTTCTGTTATTACTTCCTTTTTATATTCCAAGTTAACATGAACAAATCCAAATAAATTAGAAAAAATTGATCTATTTAGCAGACTTCCAGTAGTCTTATTATTTTGTTTATAATAATAATTAATTACATCGTCATATATTCTTGATATACTTGTGTATTCTGTTTCTGGATAAAAAACACCATTACCAACTTCAAGACGACAGGAGCTCAAAGTGCAATTATAATTATTAGCATTTACCTTAAATGTATCCAACAGGTGTGGGTTATGTTTTGGAATTACTTTTGTCAGGTCGTTGTAAATAAACAAATACATGTTGTGGTTTTGTTATACCAGCTGTTATTCTAAAGGTTATATTATTTTGTTGTGTATCAGTTGATTGTGTCACCATTTCCCGAAGGTATGACAACCTTGCTTTTTGTAAATCTTTCAGAAATTAGATTAAGTCCAAATTCATTAAAAATCAAACGTGGAACCCATAGAATTAATTTTGTTACAATTACTCTACCAGCATCAGCAGCATTAGCTCTAAAAATTAATTCATCATCATCCGTCAGCTGCAGTGTTATTTGAATTTGACTTGGCGGTATAATATTCGTTTCTAAACCCTGAAAAAAATGAATAATTATTTAATGGAATTTTAGCATTTATCTCATTACCACCTTGGATTAATAACTTCCTAGTAGCAAAACCTTTGTTATATCCAGCTTGGTCATCCCTACTTTCGGCAACAGCAGTAGTATCTAAAGAGATAAATTCATTTGTTCCAGTTGATTCTGCATAATCCTTAGATAGTTCAACTAAATCCTTTACATTTATTACCTTATATAAATTATTACAATCATATACAATTTTTCCATTTTGTTTAACCACTAACTGGTCAATTAATGAAGCTGCATTATTAATTAAAGCAATTTGATCTCCATCAGCATAATTATTACCGTTAGCAAGCTTATTTACTTTAAAACTTACTTCAAAATAAGCATTAAACCAATCAAAATATGAGCTTCTATCATTAATTGTAAAGTGATATCCGTTTTTTTTTTGTTGCTTAACATTATTTCCCAAGACAGATATTAAAGCTGTATCTAATTGAATAGGAGTTAATTCATATCTTTCACAATTTTGTTTTGTTCTAAACATGTATATATTATATATTATTTTATTTTTTATAAATAAATCTGTTAATACGTTTTTGTCGAGCTAAAGTCCCAGATCCTGACAATATTCTATTTATTCTCATATTAATATCCTCCTCCTCATCATTTTTACTGTTATTCTCTTTTTGTAATTCCTTAGCAATTAAATTACCAGCTGCCGGAGCAGGTTTCTTTTTAAATTTTTCAACAATTTTATTAGCAGCTAAATTTCCAACTTCCGTTCCAACCTTTTTTGTTCCACTTTCTAGCGCGGCTTTTCCTGCAGTTTCCAGAGCTTTTTTTCCAGCTGTGCTAATTGAAAATGGAACTCCACTTGAAAACAATTTCGTTAAAGTGTCAAAAATACCTGTGCCGCGTATATTTTCTTCTCCTGTGTGAGCATCAACATAAATAAATATTCCTTTATTTTTGTCATAAACGTTTTTGTACATTATATAAAACTAAAATTTATATTTCTTTTAAAATTAGTGTAAAACTTGTTTCAACCCCATTAAAATTAATTATTCTACCAAATATGTCTGTAATATATATTCTTATTGAATTTATAATATTTTTATTAATTTCAGAATATCCGACTCTGTTGGGTTCTTTTGTAAATGGATAAGCTCTTGTTAAATCTGCAGTACTTAAAGCATAGATAATATCACTAAAATTACCATCAACAAGTGAATTATCAATAAGATCACAATGAATGTAAATTGTATCCACAGAGTTAGTTATATTTGGTGTTGTAGTTCCCCATTCAGTATTGTTTAATTTTTTTTCTCAAATCCAAGCAATGTATGATAATTTGATATTTCCAAATCCAAATAAAATTATCATGAATTGAAATTAGTATTTTAAAACTACTTAAATCAAATTCCAAACTTATTGGAGCAATGTCTGATTTATCAAATTCATAATCACCATTGGTCATTAAGGTTTCTTTGATATAATTATTAATGTCTCTATAACTGTAAAAACCATTTTGAAATATAATATCTTTCCATTCTTTACCATTATTGTAACGAATTCTTTTATTGTCATATTCATCACTTATATTATGCCAAGAATAGGTCATAGTGTTAATACTATCCAAACCAACAACATAAGTTTTATTTTTATCTAAAATTAAAGAACGACTAAATCTGATTGTAAAATCACTTGGAGTATTTTTATTATCTTTAACTGTTTCAGAACTTAATACTATTTTTTGTTCCATTTTATATATAATTAAAATTTAAATTCAAGAAAAATAATTTTTATATAACATTTCATGTTGTTCTGGTAACAATTTATTCATTTTTAATAATTGGTCTACTACCCTAATACCTTCATTTTTTTAGTTCTTCTTTATTATTTCCAGCATCAATTGAACCACAAATTAACTCCAAGTCATTAACCAATTCTTCTGGATTACATGGACAAACGTCATAGCCCTGTCCCCTAATTACTTTTTTAAATTTCATAGATCTTTTATTAATAGGTAATACTGATTTTTCTGTTAATTCTTTGAATATTTTTCTAGAATGAATTGAATGTTTTTTATTATTATATCTTTTATTAATCAAATCAATTAAATCATTATCTACTTTAGTGTTAATTACTTCTTTTCCAGTCCTTTGATCCTTGGCAACCAATTTGTTTTGACCATAAAGTTTATTTAAGTTAATAATTAAATTACCATATTGACCATTTGGTGAAACTTTATACGGATTCAGAACCTTTGGTAAAGTGTAACTTTCCGAAGACTTTGTCTTTGGTTCTTTAAGGAAACTTTGTTTTTGATTATGATATCTTATTCCTTTTCCCATATATTTTCTTTGTTTTAGAATATCTCTAATCGTTTCTCTATATTTTTTATAATTATCTGACTTGGCTATAATTGCTTTCTTTTGCTTTAAATTAAGATCTGTGGGATTTTTCGTTCTGGTTATTGCATCAGATTTGTTACCCAATTTTTTTATTTACTTTGATACTTTTTCTATAATATCCTCTACTTTTTCCCTAGTCATTTTTTCATCAGGATTTTCAGATTCAGTGTGAAAAAATTCAAACACTTCTTGTGGTGTATTATATTTTTCACCTAAAAGATCTAAATCAATTTCTTTATTTAACTCCTCCGGATCAAATTCTTTTGGACTTGCTCCCTATTCTTCTTCTGATTTTTCAGTTGTATCAACAGATGTTTCAGTTATTCCCATCTTTTCTCTTCCATAATCTTCTAATTCTTTTAATTTATCTTCAGGTATCCATCTAACAGGTTCATCCCCCCAATCTACTGGTATTCTTGTTGTCTTTTAGATTTTTCAACTTTTCCAGGAGACCCTGTAATTGGTTGCGGTTCTTGGAATAGCTGTGGTAAACCTTGATATGTTTGTATATCTTTAATTTCATCACCTAGTGACTCTAATTGCTCCTTAATTCCAGGTAATGCTTTTAACTTACTTGATCATTTTTCTTTTTGACTTTCTATTCCTTCAGTAATTGGTTTATAAATTTCAGTGTACATATCCCGATTTGTAGCTTTTTTAATTTTTTCTCCCGTTATTTTTTCTCTAAGAGCTCTCATCTTTTGCCCGACTAAGTTTTTTCTTATTCTTATTTCATTAAGTTTTGATTGCATTTATATAATGATGTAAGATAATGTAAGATATTATAAGATAATGTAAGATAATGTAATATTATATATAAATGGAAATTCCAAATTATGATACAAAAAGGGATAAATCTAATAAGTTTAAACAATTTAAGCAATAAGAATGTTAATATGTGGATCTTCCGGATCAGGAAAAACAAATACATTAATGCATATACTTCGAAAACTTCTTATATATTATGATAAATTATACCTATATGCTAAAAACCTAGAACAATCTAAATATCAGGATTTAATAAATCACTTAAATGAAATTGCAAAAAAAATTAAAGTAGATCCAAATGAAATACTTGAATATTCGGCTGATTCCAACCAAATTGAACCATGCGATAGCCTTGAACCAGAAAAACAAAAAGTAGTAATATTGATGATTTGAAGATAAAAAGGTTCAGAATGAAATAACAAAATACTTTATCCAAGGACGTCACAAAAACTGTTGTGTTATTTATTTAAGTCAGTCTTACTATAAAACACCAAAAGATATCCGAATTAACTGTTCACAATATATTTTATTTGAAAGTCCAGGTAAACGAGAAAATGATACGATTTGTAATGAACAAAATATTAACCCTAACTCTTTTGCTAATGCAACAAATCAAAAATATGATTTCTTATATATTGACAAACGAAGGAAGTTTTTAAGAAAAAAACTTTACAGGAATTATATAGATGGGAGTTTTTAATGATGTAAAACAAATTAATCAACCTGACAGTATAAGTAAAGTTAAATTTGATATTGATTTAAGTGATTATGTTAATAAAAAACAATTTAAAAAGCTTAAAAGGGAAACGGAATCGTATCTTCACAAAAATAAGGAACTTGATAACACAATGAACAGAGCATTAGATATGGGAGGTAATGAAATAATCAACCTAGGAGATCCAGATAAACCCAACGATGCAGTTTCAAGACGATTTGTGTTTAAAAAAGTTCAAAGTGTAATAGATGACTATAATCTTGAAGATATTAAAAGTATAAAACAGACACTAGAAGCACAAGTAAAGAATATTGAAGATTTAACAAAAGATTTTAAAAAGAATTCATTATTAATAGTTGAATTACAAGATAAAATTGAAGAAGAAATGAAAGCTATGGTTGATTCTATTAAAGAACTTGAAGAGAAATCTGATTTGACAGATGACAACATAAAAGAAGTATTTAGAACCAATTTAAACATTTTATTCACTCAAGTTCAAGAATTAAAAGATAGTATGATTAAACATGAAGAACTAAAAGACAAGATTAATGAAGCTGAGAAAAAGTTACAAAATATGTATCAGTTAGAAATCAAAACAGAAGTAAATAAACTAAATACTGAAATGGTAAAAGGGAATCAAGATTTACTCGATACATTTTCAAATAAACTTGCAGAATATAAATCTGAATTGGAAAAGGCAGCTTCACAAAGAGGTGATGACCATGACACAGCATTAGATAACCTTAAAAAAGAGCTTAATTCTAAAATAGAAAATTTTAAGAAACAACTTCGAATTTGGATTAGTACTGTTGACACACGTCACAATTTAAAGTATGCAGAGTTAAGTAAACTTATAAAAATATTACAAGAAGATATGACGAAGCTTAATGCTAAAGTTGAAAAACATAAAAATGAACTGGACTTTGTAGTTGAAAAATCAGTTAAACAAGGAGAATCAATTACTGCTAATGCTAAAGCAATTAACACAATTAATGATCAGCTAGAAAATTTTAAGAAACAACTTCGGAACTTGATTAGTACTGTTGACACACGCCACAATTTAAAGTACGCGGAATTAAGTGCACTCACAGAAATGTTAGAAAAAGATATCAGCGAATTGAATGATAAAATTTAAAAAATAATAAATGATCTGGACTCTGTAGTTGAAATATCAACTAAACAAGGAGAATTTATCACTGCTAATACCAAAGAAATTTCTACTAATGCCGAAGAAATTACAAAAGTAAAAAATGTTTTTCTAAAACAAGAAACACAATTAGCTAAAACAAAGAATACTGTTGACAATCTATCTGCTTTTGAAGTTGCTACAACAAAACGAGTTGTTGATTTAGCTGAAATAATTTTTAAACTTAAAAAGAAAGATAAAAAAATAAAAGAAGAATTGGAAAAAGAAATAGAAAAAGTAAGACGTGAAGTGTTTCTTTTTGAATATAACAGCGGTTATAATGAAGGAGAACCAAAATTCCTTGTAGCATATTCATAGATAAAAATGAAAAAGTATTTTGATCGCCACGGTGTCTGGATATATTGATTATATGATAATATAATTAAAAGTGGTATGGGCTATTTTAATGCATTTAATTTGGTATCTGGAAATATCGTAGATTATAGAGATTTTATAAACACAAACCAAGAATATAAACTAGCTGTACCGGATGTACTATTAAAAATGTGTTTTTAGCTAAAAAAGCCGGAACTTATATAATAGATATCAGGTTTTTTATAGTGGCGTCCGAACAGTCGGCAAAATGCAAAATATCACATTTTCTTTTTAGGTGGTGGCAAGATGGTTTTACAGGTACATTTCCCGGTGGGAGTGTAAATATAACATCCAAGATCGATGATAGTGGGCCCGAATCGGGCAGTGTATGTATGTATCAGAAAAAAATTAAAATTTATTTAACAGAAAGGACAATGTTTGACATTCATCCTTATGATGATTCATCATCTACAGAAATACCATTTATTCTTATGTCGGATAGTTATGTCAAATTCTACATATTGGAGGAATATATAAATTATAAAGAAAGCAAACTTTTGAATTAAAACTTTAATTAAAACTTTATTTAATTACTGTGTTTTTATTTAACTGGAATAATTAATATAATGGGAATATTTAATAATATAAATGAAAAAGTAAATAAAATAGAAAAGCAAATAATAAGAAAACCTCCATTGTTTTTAACATCTGCAACAGAAGACGTTGCTGGATTAATTCAATGGAAAGTTGTAAATGCTAGTCCTGGTTTAATTAATTTAAGAATAAGCTAATGTATCAATACCATTATCAAGAATATATCTTTTATCGTCATAACATGATAAAGATGTTTTATTTATAACATAACTGGAAAGATTATGCTTATCAGAACGAATAACTTTAAAGATGTGATTACTTTGGGTTGAATTAAACAAAGTATCTTTGTAATTTTTATGAACTATTGTTTTCTTAACAACAAGTTTTTTAATTCCTTTACATTTTTTAACATTAACTTCCTTTTCTAATCAATATGAATACATTTTACTTCTTAATCCAACAAATTCAACAATGGGAATGCCGGCAGCTTCATCTTTAAATTTTCCAATTACTTTTTTATTATTGTCGAAATAAAATTTTGAATTACTATCGTAATCACTATTATCAAATAAATCTGTGTCCTTATAAAAATCCTCATATGCATCTTTGGTTTTTATTTCATAACATAATGAATGAGTGTCAGTGAATAAAAGCTTTGCCGAATCCTCGTACTTTTCCTTAATATAATTATAATGAAAATCATACATTAAATATTTTGATAAATCTAGAATGCACATTCCAACATAACAAGGTCTGTTTAATAACTATTTTTTTTCTATTTTATTCTATGAATACCAAACAAATTCTTGTTAAACATCGTTGAACTAACAAATGAAGGTTTTGCTATATACTTTAATAAAAGGTTTTCATCATGAGTTAATTTAATATTAACCCACATGCGTAAATTCTCCATCGTCTTACCGAATACAGAGTTGTTCATTAACTTAAAAAAGTCCTTTTCAAATGAATTTTTTGCTTTAGATCTTTTTTGAGTATTAAAATCAATATACTTTTTTAACCAAGTACTTTCGTCAAAAGTTAATATTTTGTGTATTTTTGTTACTTTTAACTGTAATTGTGTATATAGTTCAAGATTTTTAAAATGAACAACATAATTTTGTTTTTCCATTAAAGTTGGAACTAATTTTTTTACATTACTTTTTCTTATTTCAAATTCTGTTTTAATATTTTTACTATAATTGGAAAGCCATTCGTCTGGTATTTTAATTTTTTCAGGAGCTAAAGGATAATCATTATGTACAGTATGTTATTCTTTTGGATATTCAAGATCACATTCAATTATAAAGTTAGTTTTACCTTTTGCAATTAATTTCTTGAATTGTTTTTCGGATATGAATTTAAAGTTTCCAGAGGGTAAAGGTTGGCACATGGCCCAACCGTAAAGGTTATTGGCGTCAAGGTACATAATGTATTTAAATTCTAATTTAGGATCATAATCTTTCATATATTTATTGTTTGTTTTACTGTATCTGTTTGAAATATAACTTATTCCTCCTTTCAGTCCCTTTTCAATAAAAAGATACATATCAATATCAGTTATTAAATCTAACTTAATTCCAGTCATTTTTAACATTGCATCCCAAGCTAAACCAGGACTACTAAAATAATGGCAAGGATCTAATTTGTAGTACTCTAAACATAATTTTCTAAAATTTTCGAATACATCAGCTAAAAGTAATACGTCAGTTTTTAAATATAGATCATGATATTCTCCCATTGTTTTAATTTTAAATTTATTCCAAACATTTTTAGCATGTTCATATTCGTTGTCAGATATGTGTGTTTCATTTAAAATTGAATAAAACTCTTTTTTAGAAGGTAATTTTGTTTCTTTGAATTTTTTAAATGAATCCATGTAATCATATGGATAAACACCTTTTGTTTTTAATAATTCAATGTAATCAAATTCTTGAGATAAATATTCAAATTCTGGAATATTTTTTACTAGGTTATCCAATGATTGAGACATAAATTGGAATGAATCAATAAAGACCAAGTCGGAAATCATAAATGCCATATATCTTTCCATATTGTTAGGAATAACATTAATTTCTTTTTTAAATTTTCCTATTTGTTGCATAATAAAATGATCGTCATAACCTCTTAAATTATGAAAAATAACAGGCATTTGGTGTGTTAGTCTAAAATTAATATTACATTCTGAGTGAGCACTTCCTCTAAATTTTCCTGTTATATAACAGTGATCTCTTACTTTGATTGAATCTTCTATATATTCTTTTTCACAGATATGACAAAACTTTTGTTTTTTAAATTCAATTTCGTCTTTTTTAGACATTCTTAGTTCTTTGTTAAAGTGCTCTTTAAATATTTCCTTACAATATTCCTCTTCCTCAAGCATTTTTTCAATAAACTTATAAACTGCATTAGGACCTCTATAAATCTGGGTTGGTTTAGTATATTTATCGTCATAACAACAAACAACTTTATAACCGTAACCACAATCTATATGATTGTGATATGGTTCAGTAAATGAAGATTCAGGTGATGGTAAAGCAGTTAAAACTTTCTTAGTTATTGATTCAAAATCAGCATAAATTACAAAAGGTACTTCTAAACCTTTATGATAATTTTTAAATTCTACTTTACTTCCCTCTTTTGGCATTTTTACAGCTTGGACACCATTAATAGCTAAACAGTTTGGTTTGTGTTCATTTAATATTCTTTCTTGAGTAAAATGTTGCAGGCAGCATTTACAAAAATGTTTTTTATCTTGATCTTTGGTTTTGTTACACATTAATGTATTAAAGTCTTTTATCCAAACATAATGTGTTATTTCGTTATTATTAATTAGCAACATGTCACACCTTTCGGAATATTGATATTTTGATATGTACAATGGATAAATTCCCGTAGGTTCTTCATAACCAAATATATTAAATGAAATATCATTTAAAACTTCTATTTTAGGTATTTGATTTAATGTAACAGGAAATTTAATTCCAGTATAATCAAGATCGTTTATATGTTTTTTATAATTTGAAACTCTTTCAGAATGTTTTGTTACAGGAAATTTGTAAGCTAAATGACACCATCTAAAACATTTATTATCATCATTCTTTATATTTATTAATCCTTTCATTGGATGTTGTAATGGTTTTGGTAATTCTAAATAACTTGAAGCAGCCAGTGGTGTATATTTATATCTATTTATATAATGAGCATCAACTGACTCTATTCTCCAGCCACTTCCTTCTGAAATCCAATTACCAATTCTATTTATTATTTCATCAAAAGCTTGACGTAAAATGTTTTTTATTTCGTTTGTGTTAATAATTTCTAAAGCCTTTGATTGAAAATAAGCTGATTTATATATTGTATCAGTTGCACTCATTTTTGCAAAAGTTATTTTTAAAACAACGTTTATTTTTATACCTTTTGAAGCTTTAAGTTCAGATTTAAGTATTTCATAAGAGTTTATTATAGTTAAATATAATTGATTTTTTGGATCTTGTCTATATGTAATTTTAATTTCAAATTTCTTATAATATTGTTTTGTAGATCTCTCGATTTCCATCTATATATTATATTTAGAAAAAAAATCACTAAGGAAAAAAGGATTAAAAAATAATAAAATAAATAAAGTTTAAGAAGAAATAAAATATTTAAATTTATATCTTTTTCCGCTGGTTTTTGATATTCCGCTTTTAACTTGGTTTTTTCCTTTGCATCACATTGTTATTAACCCAGAATTAAAATCGAGGTCTTTGGATGCTGCATTATTGCTTTTATATGTTTTTTCTTCATTAGTATCACAATTGGTTGCAATAACATTTTTAGGATTGTTTCGAATATTATTTGGTCTGGGACAATCACATAATCTTTCGGCATTTTCTTCTTCAGTTAATAGACAACCACAGTCCCATTCAAATGAATTATTTTTGGAAAGATAAGGATCTATAACATTTTGTAATTTATCAATGACATGATTTTTATATTCATCGCTAATTTGATTTAATAACATTTCTTCTTTTAAGAACTTTTTTATATGAATTTTTGTCTGGATTCATTATTTCTCCTAAAGTGCTAGATAATTTTGGCATACTCATTCTAGCTACCTTTCTATTAACCGTCTATATCTAATATACTTATAGAAAAAAATCTTTAAAAACGCACGTAAAGAAATTATATTAATTTGAGAAATTTGTTTATATTATCTATATCTTTTGAATAGGTTTTTGAGGTTATTTTTTCTAAATTGTTATCAACTGTTAAAATTTTAATACCTTCTTGAGACATTCTGTTTAACCATTCTTCGTGTAATTTGTGTAGTTTTTCTAAATAATCTAAACCAACTCTATTTTCTTCCGTTCTGTTTCTTTTTTGAAGTCTTTTAAGACATATTTCTGGGTCGGTTTTAACATAAACAAATCCATCAATTGGATTTTTTCCGTATGTTTTTATAATATGATCAGTTAAGAAAAGATTGTATACTGCCCACTCGGGGTCATTTATAACACCGTTGTCGTGATGTTGTTTTGTAAAAACGTTACTGTTAGTTAAATAACAACGTTCAAGGACAGAAACACCATCAAACTGTTTAGCAGAAGATAACATTTTTATATGACTGTTTAAAGTTGTTAGCTGAAAAGGAAATAAATATTTGGACGGTTCTTGAGCAGCAAGTTCAAAAAGGTTATATGAATTATAACTTGGGTCCATAACATTTTGCCATTCGTGAATTGGTTCTGGAATTATATTAAAATTAGGATTATATTCTTTAATAATATCTAAAAACGTACTTTTGCCTGATGCAATATTACCTTCAACTGATATAATTTTTCTCATTTATATAAAATACTTATAGAAAAAATCTTTAATACAACTCTTCTTCTTGTTTACTTTTATATCCGTTAAGTTTAAATTCCTTCATGTGCATTTCAAGATGTGTTGAATAATTTTTTTCTTTCTGCATTTCTAATAATATTGTAAAAATATCCTGAATAACTTTTTTCTCTTTATTTACTTTTCCAGGATCATTAGGGCCATGAACAGCTAAAGCTGCAATTCGTGCTTTTGTTATTAGTTGTTTTATTTTGTGATGATGTGCTTTTAAAATAAATTTCTTGTCGTCAAGTTTTAGTCTATTAGTAAATATGGTAATTACTGATGGAACTGCGCCAGCCACTGCTATAAATATAGGAATAGCTGGAACAAGTGCTAGTGCAGCTGAGCAACCAAAGATACCTGCTGTAATATATAACCCAGTACTTACTCTTCCACAAAATTTATAACTTTTTCTGTAAGCAGCAGCTAGTTTAGTTAAGTGAATAATTAATTGATCTATTGTTTCTATTCCATTATTAGAAATTAGATTTTTATTACTCATTTATATAATATATTTTTTAAATTAATTTTTTTCCAATTCACTAAACGGAATCCAACTATTCAATTTTTCATTATAACCTTTCCATTTTACTAAAGCTTGTTTTTTCTTATAGTCTCGTCTGATAACTTTTTCTATTCTAAAAACCTCTTGTGTAGTAGGTAAAAGTTCTTGTTCATAAAATGAACATTGAATTATTTCATCATTTAAATCTTTAATAGTGTATGTTCTGGGATTTGTATTATTAATTCCATAAATTATAAATATTTCCTCTGTCCAGTTTGGTGTATATCCTTTTTCAAAATGTCTTTTAAGTTTGCTTAAGCGAACTCGATCACCAATTTTAAATTTTACTTTACTCTTTGGTACCTTTAAATTACCATATAAATTAAAGTAAACAGTACCTTTATTTAAGTTTTTACTAGCTTCGGTTGGTGTCATTTTTATACTAGAGTGTTTTGTTTTGTTATATTTATCAACCATTTCCTGCAAATTATCTAAATAAGTATCAGTATTATTTGCTGTAAAATATTTCCACATTATTCTTTTTAAACTTCTATTAAATCTTTCAATACCTACAGCCTTTCCTTCATTAAATGTATGGTACATGTTAATTTCATTTTTATTCAAAAATGATTTAAACTTTTTATTATAAAATTCTTTTCCTTCATCTACCCATAAATTTGTTGGTGTTCTACCTTCTGAAACTATTTTATTAAATACTTCAGTAACAGATTCTCCAGTTTTATTCTTTAATGGAATAACCCAAGCATATTTACTGAATATATCAATAACGGTTAACAAGTACTTTACTCCTTTATTATATTTTGAAAAAGCTTGCATGTCAACTAAATCAGCTGACCAAGTATCATCAATGTCATGGACAATCACTCTTCGTTTCCTAAATTTTCTTTTAATTGGTTTGTTTAATTCTTCTGCTAATTCATCGCTCAAGCGGTAGCTCAGAGTTACCGGCTCTGCATTGATTCCGGGGGTATACTCTACCCACTTTTCCCGTTTTTTGACTTTTGTCCCAGCCCAAGTTTGTATTTCGTTTTAATTATAGGTTTTACAACTAAATGTTTTGCAATTTTTTCTCCAAATATTTTTAATTTAGTGTTATTTAAGTTTGAAAGCATTTGTTTGTCGCATTTGGCTTTATCAATATCGTTGCCGTAGCAGATATCATGAGTTCTGCATACTGCATCCAGTTCATTGACAGGGTGTCCATTATCTAGGGGATTTCCCGGCTCACAATAGTTATATCCTGGAATTGTTAACCCCTTTTTAGGTAATAAAGGTAACATTGCTTTGTGAATATCTAAATTACCCCCTGTACTTTTAACAAACTTTGATTTCATTTTTCCACAAGATGAACAGGTAGCCATTATCATTTTTCTCCCGTTTTTTGTTGTAACATAATGAGGATTTATATTATCAGTAAATCTTCTTTCTTTCAAACAATATATTTGTTTTTGATTCATTTATATTATATGTATTTAAAATTATTAAAAGAGCATTTTTACTAAAAAAATGGGTTCCGGTAGGACTCGAACCTACACCCTCCTAAAATTGTGATTAACACAGAATAATGATAATACTTAAATGCTCTAATACCTTAACGCGGTTTATGTCGTATAACATTAAAGAACTATGTTCGTAAATGTTGTATAAACAACTGAAACCATTCGACCGTATGATTATGGCATAATCCTACGCATGGTTGAACAATATATTGATTAAAAAAGTGCAAAAGCCGTGTTGCGTACACTAATTTTAACCCCGACGCCAGGTAGAATTTATTACGTGCACACCCGACGCCGGGGTGAACCATTAGTCTTTCCTAAGAGACCTCATCTGTAGGCTCACCATACAGCTGTTTTTTCCTAAATCATCAAACCTGCCCGGTTTTGCAGCCAGAATCACCTTTAACCCCATTGTTCGTTGCCTCCCGAAACCTTCGAAACTAGAGACAAGAACGAAGTAAGGCAATTCAGTGCTATCACGACATTGACGGAAGAATTCTTTATGTGCACAACCAGTCAATGTCATAACAGTAGGCTGTAACCGTTAACAGACAAGACGACCCAGTACACAAACCATACTGCAAGCTACCTTTAAACAGACAAGGAAACGTCGGATTAACTTCCGGAACAGAGCGTAACACAACTCGACTCAATGATATAAAAGTTGAAACCGTTTTCATATAGCGTATATTCTTTATTATAATAATGTTATGGTTTTGAAATTATCATAATTTTATTTTTCATGTGTTATAATTTATTCAATTACTTTTTGTTTTTAAATAATAACAACTCCTAAAGTAATTTTATTCTTCCAATATTAATTAAAATAATTTGTATGTATTTCAGTTATCAAAGGGAGATATTACTTGTTTTTTAATTTCAATTATTAAAGGGAGATAGATTTGTAAATAACCTGACCTTGTTATATTTGTTATATTTAGCATTTGGTTTTCCCGGTCTGTGTTATTTTTAGTTTGAAATTTTCTTGTTTCATAGATAATTATTAATGTATTTATTGGTACTGTGTACATTTTGTGTCATTTCTAATGTCTTTAACAGTTGTTTTATCTATGCAGAAGGATTACAAAACAAGGAAGTACTGTTAAAACAGAAAGGTGGTTTAAACAGAAAGTAAACGCGGCCTTAATTTATCCACACTATATTTTCTTCCTGTATGCTATATTAGGCCAAACTTATTCTACATTTTGTCTCTTAGTGTAGTGTTTAAAGTTTTTAAGCGTTTTCTTCATTTGGTTAAACCAGAGGTTTTCGTTTGGTTTAACCAAAGATTTTGAGGGTACAGGTGTACCGAGTTAGTATTATAAGTTTAGGGTAAGGTTAAGGTGCACTTATAAAATAGGGACAAGGGGTTAAGTGAGGTCAAATTGACTTAAAATCGGTAGTTTCTATACTACTCACATGGAACTTAATTATGGGGAAGTACTCCTAAAAAGAGCTTACAAACTCAATCCGAGAAACACGCATTAGAGTCGAAATATAAGAATATTATGCTACTGTTTATAGATCTTTTTTTTCTGATTTGTTTAATGGGTATCATCAGATCTATTTATCAAATAGAAACTGAAGACGATAATGCATTTATGTTAAGACTCGCGACCTCAGAAGTACGTCTTTCCTTATTTGCCAAAGTTAGATATTAAAACAAAGAACAACAGAAACTGCAAAATTAGATAAATATACAAGCGAATTGGCTATCTGTGAATGATGGATTTCCAGGTATCTGGAGAAAATGCATTGAAAGTTGACAAACACTATATATAATATTTTCTCTCAATACTCTATATTCTTATTCTATGTGACATAGAATCCAAGGAGAAACTATTCGTTTATTTGACAAGGGCAATGGTTTGCCTGGGATACAAACTAAGCAAACACATAAGTCCTATACACTATATATCGTTAAATTTCCAATTTTTCCTGTATCCTTCTCTACATGTTTGTAAATATTACAATGTAGCGCGCCACGGTATAAAAAAGCATAAAACAATATTGGAGTCCGGTGTTGAGTGGCTGTCATGCATTCCTGGGACAGTTTGTCATTAAACCTTCAATATTTAACTAAAGGATCTTTTGTCCTTTTATGTAATTTCAAACCTTTTTGATATGTTTTGGCAGTGGTTGTTGATTCATGCGACAAGGTTTATTATTGTTTTCTTCAAATCGCTCCTCGCCCGCTCCAAGAAAAGGTGAAGTCCAAAGAAAAATATTTTTATTTTTATTTCGCTCGTCCGCTCCTCCTCTTTTGGAAAAAAAGAATCTGATGACCAAGAAATTAATTTGGTGTGGCTTTAACTCATTAAGTTGATATACCAGTAAACATTTTGATCTTCATATGTTTTCGAAGTAATAGAACGAATATTGCATTCCTAAGAGGGTGATACGAAAAATGTTCAACATTCGAAATATGAATATAGACCTCTGCTTACGCCTTGTCCGATATTCATATATCTCGAGGTTAACATTTTTCATATCACCGACTTAGGAGTGCAATATTTATATAATGGCATAAAAGTGTAGTCTCCCATAACCTCTATAATCCACGAGATTACCACAGGTCTATTTGGAAGGTTTTTGCGTATGTGGAAGGCATTAACCCTTATCATCCTGGGCACGACTGATTCTGCCTCTGCGACCAGACTGAGAGTAGATCACGATCAGCCTGCACCTCTGTGCAGTCTGATCATGCTCTACACTGTCCACCATTCAGTCAGTAACTTTTTGGCAAGCACCCATATTTAACACTTAAAAATAAACCCTCAATTTTGATTTTTTGCACTTTTGCTTGTAAAATTGGGGCTTATTATATTTTCAGTAACATAAAGCAAGTTTCAAGTTTAATTGTGCTACTTGATGGCAAATACAAAGAAAAAGCTAAAGTAAGGTTGTTTACTATGCGGTGCCGTCAAGAATGCGGTCTACAAAGTGTTGCCATTTCACTACAGATCTTAAAACACTCCGTTTTATTTCATATTTGATAGCTTATTAATTGTAGTTTGTGATGATATATGTGTTTCAACGGGTTGAAATTCTAAAAAGTATAGTAAGCGAAACTGCGGCAAATTTACACTATAACCATATGGGAAGTGTTTCACTGGTATATAACCTCTACAATACCGCACATTCTCAATTTTATGTGTAATAAAGGCAGGAAAAGTACGCTTATAAACCGTATTTCTATCTTACCATAAGCTAGAGCTGCGTATGTGTGAACTACTTGTGAACAGGTTGTGTTTTTGCAGCTCTAAATAAACTGGATTTTAAGTGATTTCTGGAACTTGGATTAATGTGAAGTTTACAAAAAAGGATAAATAAGATTTGCTGCGGATGATAGTTGAATTATTTCTTGAAAATATACTACAATTTTGAAGTTATAGAAGATTTTCTAAAAGACAATAGATTTTCTTTGTTCAATTGCACAATATTTCAGTTCGACTTAGTAAAAATAATATACATTTCACCCGAGGGCATTGCTTGATCGCTTGGTCATTGTGCGTTTGACAACTGTATGTTTGACGCTTTGATAATAAATTGATATTAATTGATTGGTATACTGGCTACTAAAACTTAAAGAAGTTAAAATCCCGTTCTCAACAGAAAATGATGTTGTAACTGCAGGCCAAGTTTTCTCTGACCAGAGTTTTAGAGACTTAACAGAATATAATCGGCTCATCGACTTGTTTAGAGAACTTCCATGTGACTTGTTCATAACAAGAATTCTCAGTGATTTCAGGTCGTGCGAACAAACTCTAGAGAACATGCGAGGTCTGCTGTTTGAATCTGTGAAGGGAAATGATGATTACCCCTTCGATCTGGACAGTGAATTAAAACGGAGGGTATTTACCAGGAAAGGCGATCCTATCGCTGTCAAATTGGCGCAAGACATTCACAGCTTAATATCAGTGATCGAGGGTGATGATTACACATCTCTAAAAGACTTGATCAGTACTTCCCGTCGGAAATCTGTCTCTAGTCGGGTAACTACACAGTCTTCGCAACTCGTATCGCAGACGTGCCAATGCGCACAGGATGTGATACTATTAAAAGATACTGTAGCTTGTCTACAATCTGAACTCCTTCTAATGAAACAAAATCAAGCTGCATGTGAAAAGCTAAGATCCGACATGAACCATTCAATGTCAGACTCTCTAATCCAACTTAAAGAAGAAATATCAAATAGATTTTCTTCGGCTAGAAATGACATAAACTGTATGAAACATTCTTTGGATGAAATGCCAGTATCGGCTGACAGAACAAAAGAAATACGAAATGACATTGAAAACCTTAACACAAGACTGTTATCGATCGAGACATTTCTGGATACATCTGGAGTTATTGCCATCCAGAAAGTATGCAATGATCAATCAATGTTGATAGAGAATTCAACTGCCACAGCAACTACATCCAACATGGATTTCGGCATTCTCCTTGACAATTCACCGTATGAACCAAGTGACTCTTTTGGTAATGCGGTCACACCTACATCTGATAACTATTCACAGCCTACAGATGTGAATGTTATTGAATGTTTTCTTTCTGGTAATGTTCCTTGTCAATCTGTGTCTGTTCAAACCAGTGTTCCAGTTGTACACGAAGTAGGGACACAATGTGACCAACTTTCATGTTGCGAACCCTCTGATAACAATAAAACAACCCCAAGTGTTACACAGAAGCAAATCCCCAAGACTACTTGCTTTGCAGACATAATTGCTGCAATTGGTGCCACGTCATCCCCTAAAAAACGCATTCCTGTGAGAATTACTCGTCGTGACAAAAACATGTCTTCTTATTGTGCTGCTGTTGATGATGACTTCACCATGTACTTAAAAAAACGTACAAGACGGTTTTTTATTGGTGGCTACAAAGCAGGAATCTCTCAGGCTGACATAGCAGCATTCGTAAATAAAAGAGGTCTGAAAGCGACAATGGTGAGAATTTTCCCCAATAAACATAACTCAGATTATGTTACTATTCGTCTCAATGTGGAGGATGACGGGAATTGTAATAAGTTGTTGTCTCGTGGCTTTTGGCCACGGAAAATTACATGTAAACCGTGGTTATCACGTTCCTCTCTTGCGCGTGTACGTGATAAGAATCACAGCGCAGGTCGACACAATAGATACGGTAGTCATTTGCAGGTTGGATATAACTATGCAAACAATCACAGATTAGGCTTTGAGCATTACAATATTTATTCTGAGCTTGATATTGACTGACTCAATTGTCATATGAATGATATATATTCTGTACTTCATGCAGGATGATAATATTAAACGAATAATATACTGTGACTATGCTTAGAAATCTTAATATTATGACATGGAATGCTACAGGCATAATGTCTGGTAGCAGTTATCTGAGTGATACTTTACGTAAAAACAGTATTGACATATGTGGTTTAGCTGAACATTGGCTATTCGAAAGTTGTCTTTCTTTTATTGACGTAATAGATAGTACATATAAGTCCGTGGCTGTAGCTGATAATGATTGTAAATATAAGAACAGTAGAAATGTTGGAAAGGGAGGTGTTGCCTTGTTATGGCATGTAAAACATGATAAATATATCACCCCACTTAACATTGATGATGAGCATTATAGGCATACAATACCAAGTATCAAAACAACAATATATCTTTATTTTTCAGGTCTATTTGCCTTGCAGCAATTATTCTATACTGACATTCAGGGATTATATTGATAAGCTGTATAATCTATGGAGTATGTATTCCGAAAACGGTACTGTCCTCTTTATGGGCGATTTTAATGCAAAAATTCAGGTGCATTATAAGAATTACAGAGACATGTATACCTTAAGATTCATAAATGATACCAATTGTGTAGCAGTAGATACAATGTATTTTTGCACTGGTGCACTGTGAATGTCTTGCGCCAATTTGACACACGTTTCATATGATGATAGATTTGAAACATTAATAGATCACATTTGTGTTCCTGTAGAAAAAATTGATTGTGTTAATTTATGTACCATACTTGATGATAATTGTCTTAATGTGTCAAGACACCGACCAGTAATTTGCTCACTCTCGCTGCCTTTAGTAATAGATATGAAAGATGACAATAAATCTGAAACGCGTATTAATTGGAAGAAGGTTACTGACGATGAAATTAGCTGTTATGTGGAAACTCTTAACAATACAGAGGAATTACTACAAGCTCGTTACCAGAAAATTGAATTAAATAATGATATTGATAGACAGTATGAACTGATAGTGTCTGCTATTACTTCAGAATCGTCAAAATCAATAAGGAAGAGGAAGTTTAAGTCTTTTCTGAAACTATATTGGAACGAAAATATGTTGGCACTCCATAAAACTATTAAACAGAGTTGCGAAAAATGGCTAAATGCTGGAAGACCCAAAACCGGTAATGTATTATTCTCCGAGTACAAACAAGCAAAGAAAATTTTTCGAAAAGTTCACAGGCTAAGTGTACAAAAATTTCTTGAAATGCAAAATGACGAACTTGACAAATCAGCAGAAATAGATCATGATCTCTTCTGGCGAATTGTAAATTCAAAACGTAAAGGCAAAGGTACGAAAGCGGGATGTGAAATTCAGTTCATCAACATTGTGTACCGCGACCCTGTGGATATCACTAAACAATGGAAGCTTTATTTTGAAGATTTATACCAGCCAACGGATAACCCAAACTTTCACGAGGGGTTGAAAACACGCGTTTCGGCAGCTGTTAGTGATATAAAATCACATTTAGACACTGTTATATCATCTGAAATCGTTAATATATCGCCGGATACTATCAAAGATTTGTTGAAAACTTGCAAACGTGGAAAAATGTGTGGTCATGACGGAATATATTATGAACATATAATTCATGGCGGGAACTCATTATACTGGGCCATTTCAAGACTTTTTCCGGCGATGTTAAATACTGGTCATATCCCTTCAGATATGAACAAAGGAGTTATAGTAACTTTGCATAAAGGCGGGAAAAAGAAGAAAAATGACCCGAACAACTATAGAGCAATTACATTAACATCTACTGTATTAAAGCTTTTTGAAGATGTTCTCCTTCATCGGTCAAAAACTAAAATGCTATCAAAACTCAGCCCACAACAAGGTGGTTTTCAAAAGAATCTCGGATGTATCATGACTTCTTTCAGCCAACGTGAGTCAATACTATTCGCCAAAGAAAATCACAGTAAGGCATACGTTTGCCATCTCGACTGTAAGCAAGCTTTCGACAGGGTATGGCACGACGGTTTAGTGTTCAGAATGCATGAAAGTGAAATCGACTCCTTAACTTTGAGATGCTTTATTAATATGTACTCAAATATGCGCAGTTGTGTACGTAACCAGTCATTCATTTCGGACTGGTTCGAAATAAAACAAGGAACCAGACAGGGTGGGAAGAGCTCTCCTATGCTCTACCTCCTATACATCAATGGACTCATTTTGGAACTTGAACAATCAAAGCTTGGATTTTGCATGTATAATATGAATATTAGCAGCCCTACTGTCGCAGATGACATGGTACTTGTATCGCTTTCGAAACATGGCCTTGATGAAATGATTGATATTTGTTACCGTTACTCAACTAATTGGCGATTTGAGTATAATGCTACTAAATGTGCCGTTGTGGTTTACAACGAGTCAAAGACAGAATTTGAGAATACTACTAGAAATTGGTCAATTGGTACAAAATCAATAAAAGAGGATACCGAATATGTGCATCTTGGTATAACACTTAATAAATACTCACTCCTAAACGATAACATTCACAACGCTAGCACTAAGCTTCGGGGAACTCTACTTAGTATAACTAATAGCGGGATTAATAATGGAGACGACCTAAACCCAATGACCCTATCAAAGATATATAAATCAATAGTACAGCCTAAAGCATTGTACGGTTGTGAATTATGGAATTACATGACTAATTCTATAACATTGATTCTTGAACGTGCTCATCGTTTTTGTGTTAAATATATACAAAGACTACCGCTGCATGCAAATAATGACATAGCTCTGTTTTCGCTTGGATTGCATTCCATAACAACAACAATAGACTATAAAAAGCTGCAATTTCTAGGACAGCTTTGTAGGTTACCTGGTAGATACTTAGCAAAACAGATTTTTATACATAGGCTGCTTCGGTATACCTATTGTACAGAAAGACAGTGCTTAGGGTTTATGCCAGATATATTTAAAATCCTGCAAAAATATGATTTGATAGGTTATATGAATTATTTCCTAAAAACCTCATATTTTCCAAGCAAAGGAGCATGGAAGTCAGTATTACAGCGTTCCGTTTTCCAGCATGAGCAAGAGAAACGCTTTGGAAACCTGTGCCAGCTTATAACAGTTGAACAGTGTATAAACATTTTTGATGTGAAAGGTCCATGTATTTTCTGGGCAATTAGTAGGAAATACCCAACAACAAAAACATATTGCTTTACGGCTACTAAAATACTTAATAAATTGTTTTCATTTAATAAAACGGAGAGGTGCAAAATATGCAATTTTACTGTGGACACTTCTACAATACACTTAATACTGTTTTGCCCATGTAATGAGACAGTCCGTGTATGCCTATGGTCAAATCTTATCGCAGTCTGTGGTGTACGTTCTTTTAAGACGTTCATATCGAAATCACCTCTGAATCAAATCGTGGACTTACTGGCTGGTTTATATTGTACCGATAATGATATAATCATATTAGATGTGATAAAAGCATGCCATAAAATGATAGTTTAAAAAGTCACTGTTTTACTCGTCTATGTATTGTTCAAACGCTGGATTTGCGGAAAAGACTTAATGGAATTTGTAAGTTTATATGTATGTATATATATGTATGTGTATGTGTGTATATATGTATGAATATAGATATGTATGTAAGAATGCGATTATGAATCAGTTGAAGGCTGTCTATTGATTACCCTTACTGTCTTTTGCCTTGTATTTCGTTTCGACAAGGCATGAATAGAAGGGTGATATCCATCCATATGGTGTTAATGCCAAATTTTAACAAGATTGCGTCATATAATCTACATATAGTTAAGTATATGTGCACATAGTACTTGTAATTGATATTATATGCACAGAAACAATTCCTGGTCATTTTAATATCGGCTGGTGATATTCTCGCATTTCTTATCTTTGAAACTAAGTTGTACTTGTTTGTATCTTGTCATGTTAATGCTCTTTGTGTATATATTTGTATTTAGTTTACTTATTTGTATTGATTATTGTTTGAATACCTTTGCCATGATGCTCTCCTATCTGTGGAGGTAATAAAGAATCTATCTATCTATCTATACAATTGTATATCAGTATGCGTGAACAAGTAACATAAGTTATGGTACGGACATGAAAAATCAACCCTTTATTTTTATTCTGTGGCCTAATCAAACATCTTACCTTATCGTACAACCAAAATTTTATCTGAATACACTTGCTGATACAAGTATCAAAACACGTTACTAATTCCATGTGTTCAACATTTTATGTGAAGGCCTACGGGCAGGTAGCATGTTTTCTGTATAATGTGTCCATATTCCAAGAAAACAGATACATGTATCACAGTTTTGACCTAAGATCGATTTTAGTCGTACTATGTTTGGTAAGGCGACCCTCTGTGTCTTATAGGCTACACATCAATTTACGATTGTGAATATTTGTAACAAGTTATTTCAGAATTCCATAATGTTATGGCACGATCACGGAAAAGGACCCTTTTTATACATTTGACCGCTGAATTGTGGCATTGACTTTACAGAGAAAACAAAATGAAGAGGAATATTGCCTCTGTGTGTGTGTGTGTGTGCGCGCGCGTGCGCGTGCGTGTGCGTGTGCGTGTACGTGTGCGTGTGTGTGTGTGTGTGTGTGTGAAGTTTGAGAGAGGTAGTATTGTCAGGACAAAATTTATGAGGACACACATACAGACAGGACAGAAAGACCGCATACTGACTCATGTATAACCCCATCCTTCAAACTTCGTTTGCGATTTATAATTATGAAGACATACTACAGCAGCAAGGGAAAAACCGATATGTACTAAAGTAGTCAGTTGCTAACAGACATACAGTCTTTTTACGAAAGTCTCAACAGTAATGCAAGCAAACATGTATACAACCAGGAAATCACACACCGAATTATTTTTTATTTAACAAATAATCAAGGCCTTCGAGTTGTTTATCGTCTGATTTACCACGGTTCAGAGTTCAGATGCGTAGGAATTGAACCACGAGGGCGTTAGCCCGAGTGGTTAAATACTGAAGCATCTTAACAAAGAACCGTGGTAAATTAGACGATAAATAACAAGAAGGCCTTGATTGTTTTCATTCTGACATGCTCATTGATATAGTTTAATAGATATTATACTGAACTTCGTTTACGCGAGGAGTAATGTATCGAACGTCATGCGGCAATATGACGTCATTATCGACGTCATAATGCTCTCTTACAGGTCCGCGCGTCAACCGTTGTTTATCGCAGAATATATAGAGCTTGATTGTTTTCTTTGCTTAACTGGAAATCAAATCGAGCTATGTTAGAATGATGATTATGAATAAATTGAAGGTTTTAGCAATGGTTTTATTTAATTTTGCCAAAGTAATATTGTCTTTATCCGCGAAACAGTGGGACTTATATGTACAAAAAGTAGATCATATTTCAAGCAAAAAATTGTACTTTTGACTCCGACAATGTGCAATTTCAGGACAAAATAAGTGATTAATCGAGTTTCTTTGCTACAATTTCTACTGTAATCAGACCAGCACATTATATAAATAAACAAATAATGTTCAGCTTTCAAAATACTATAAATATACAAACCAACAAAGCACATTAATCACTTTTAAATAGCTCTTTTTAACTTTTAGCGGTCAGTTTATTGTTTTGATCGGTCGCATCAGAACGAACGGGAGTACAGTCGTTTATACGGGGTGTATTTAGTATTTAACACTCATGCCTGCTGGCTTTAAAGTCATATATATATAGTAGGAAATAAAATCTGTAGGTCAGAGACCATCAATTTAAAAATTTACAGTATTACCTGGGAATAACCAAATTGCACGCCGCGATTAATTCTCCTTGCGGTCCATTGTCACCGCAATCACGAGTAGTTTACTCAGATTTGTTTTCCTTTTTATAATTGCATAATTCGTACCTAGATGGTAATATTCGCGCACATAATTGTTTAAATAACAAATTGAAGTGATTTTTTTGTGTTTTTCAGTTTACGTCGGTGCCGTCGTGCCAGAAAAGCACAGTGGTGAATGACATACGTGTGCAACAACTGAATGAGTTTTGATTGTGTTAAGACTGTAGTGATAGGCAAGTGTGTTTAACTTGACGTCGCTTTTCCTCGTGTGTGTAAAACACAGTGGTGAATTACACGTGCGTGCAAAAACTGAAGTGAGTTTCGCGTGTGTTCCGACTGTAGTGGTAGGCAAGTGTGTTTCATTTGATGTCGCTTTCCGTCGTGTGTGAATACACAGTGGTGAATTACACGTGTGTGCAAAAACTGAAGTGAGTTTCGCGTGTGTAACGACTGTAGTGATAGGCAAGTGTGTGTCACATTTGATGTCGGTTTCCGTTGTGTGTCAGACTGATCACGTGACACTATAGTGACTTTCAAGTGAAATTTCAAAGTTTTCAAAATTGAAAATATTATACTTTCGACCCCCACATACTTTGACATTTGACAATGTAGCCACAGGGTGTATTTATTTTTAGTCTACGATCTCTAGAAAGCGGTGTAGTCAGTTTCAGATGGTATGCCACATGTAGTCACATTCCGTTACAAACCGGTATGTGTGCGTGTGTTTGTGCGTGCGTGCGTGCGTGCGTGTGCGTCTGTGACCATAACTTAGAAAAAAGTATACATACACGTGTAAATGTCTAACACAGACAACCCAGTGGTGTCTACATTAAAGTAATTGTTTTGTCTTGTCTACAGACATTTAAATTTACATTATATTCATATACAATGACAGCTAAAACATTTGTACGCAGCTAGACTTTTCAGACTTATGAATGACTATTATAGATAAGAATTAAACTTTTCTATTAAATATTAAAACAACATTTATATAAACCGTACTCTACCAGTGATACAACCCGCCTAGCTCAGTAGGTTAGAGCGTTAGTCTACGGATCGCAGGGCCGTGAGTTCTATCCTCGGGCGGGGCGTATGTTCTCCGTGACTATTTGATAAACGACATTGTGTCTGAAATCATTAGTCATCCACCTCTGATTCATGTGGGGAAGTTGGCAGTTCCTTGCGGAGAACAGGTTTGTACTGGTACAGAATCCAGGAACACTGGTTAGGTTAACTGCCCGCCGTTAAATGACTGAATTACTGTTGAAAAACGGCGTTAAACCCAAAACAAACAAACTACCAGTGATACGTATTTATAATATCCATTGGTACTGAAAACCATATTACTAGACACAAGATATATTTGTGAAGTTGGCAATAATCCTGAATGGTTCATGTGAACAAAGGATTTACTAAGAAAGTTTACACAGACTATGAAAACTTAAAAATAAAAAAGAATAGCACACACTATATGTATTTAAGATAATGGATAATACTTCATAAGGTTAATGAAAGTGTACAAATCACACAAACCAAATCCCCGAGAGAAGGAAAACTGACGATATTAAGAAACAAGAAAATATTATAAATAATACCCATAAACACCTATCTCTTGATGTAAAATTGGGTAAGATAATTTTTTATGACCAAGTTCAAAGAACTATAAACATTATAGCTCTTTGCCCAGATTGAAAAAACACTGACCGAAAATTATTTACCCCTCGGCGATATTGTAATACACAATGGCAAATAAAGGGTGATAAAACCTGTGATGCAATTATTTTCTGTTTCGTTAAAATGAAAACTGTAGTTGTGTGCAATCATGAAACTAAAATAAATAATAAATTAACGGAATTGTCAAACGAATACTTAAAACAGGTACCGAAAACAGGTTTTAAGTCGAAATGAACAAACAACAGGATTAGAATTCTTACATTTTAATTCTTATAATATGATTATTTTTAGCAAATTTGATCTCCAGTAAATCACATAGCCATGATGAACTAATAAGTCTGCTTGTTTCCAAAACTCTATATTCAATATTTTACTCTGTGCAGTCATATTTCGCTTTTTATCGTCAAGATATATATTCATCATGTGTATTTAAGGAACTATTATGAAAACTGTTCTCGAAGAATTTTACACGGGTATAAACTTTACTTTTACTGCTCTTTGCTCCTGTCACACATTAATCCGGAACCCACCGGAATACACCGGAATAAACTTTAGATAACTGGAATGCTTCTGTATTTTTTTCTTAAGTAAACGTATTATTTTGAAGGGGTTTTGACAAAATTCAATCATATATAACATGAATATTTAGCATACGAAAGGAAAATAAGATATCTTTGCGCTAAACGATTTATATGTTATTGAAATATGGCGTGCGCACGAGAAATTACCATAACCAAAATGAACCCGTATTTATCTAATTCAATGCATTGTTGAAGGTTTTTTGACAGAAATCAATGTTTTATAAATAAATAAATAAATAAATAAAAATACACCTTCCAAAAAATAATTTTGAATTATCTTGTACACTGGAAGTGTTTCCTGAAATGCTATTTTTTAACATTTGTAGAAATGCTGCTGTACTTATTTTAATATTTGTACAAATATATTATGTTGTTGTTTTATGTGTTGTATAGTCTAAAATAATTCTTATAGAATGTCTGTATACATGTATATTTGTTTATAATGTATATAGATGGGACTGGAATGAATAAATAAATAAATAATAAAAACATGTTTCACGTGTCACCAACGTACATAATGCAATAAATAATATTCAATCACGCTGATTAGAAATAAACATTAATAACACGTGTCATCTTGTGTAATCCAGTAAACAGTACAAATATTTATGACAAGTTTTATCAATGTGTCAAATATGATTACCTTCCAAAAGGACCTATGAATGTGATTCTGTTTTGCGTTAAGGTCAACTTTCCTCCTTTACGGTCAAATCTATCGATTTAAAACCTGAAGCAGTTATTCGCCATTAAAGTGGACACTGTAGAGCAAGTCCCGTAACTCTGCATTGCATTATGCAAGTATTATGGCCACATTCGGACTTAGAAAATCATGGCTAGGTTTATATTTCTATTATACAGAAAAAAAATTTCAAATGAGCATCTGCACCCGCAAGGCGGTGCTCTTGTGGTGTTAAAGGATAATGCAATAATTTGATTTTTACCTGATTCTACTTACTAGAGTAAGTCTGTATTTTAGTTTATTTTTCTGGTACCCATTTACTGGGCGTATGTCGTGCGAATAGACATCAAAATGTTGACTAGAATTGGTACTTTAATCTTCAGGATATGACTTCATCTCAGTGTTGTTATATTTTCTGGTCCTTCGGGATCATTGATTTCAATTCATTTAGATTTGAAGATTGAATACTGCTTAAGCCGGTGCTAGGGGGCGTGGGCAGTGTTGCATTTTTCATTACTGCTCATGAACAGACTCGATCAAACCGAGTCTGCAATTTTCATTGTTTGCATTGTTCTCGGTGCTTCCGAGGGATCTACTTTCCAGATTTTATTCATAAAAATGACATATATCATAATGGAAGTCTTTAGGAATGGAGAGTAAAGAGTTGTGTCTCTTTGAAGAAATGATGATAGAATATTTAGGTCCACATTCAAATGATGCTATTTAAAGTAACACAAAACTCGAAGAAGCTGACATTTGGCTGTGTGAGAAAAGAAATCTACATTTGCACGACGGGAAAAATGATGTTTGCATGCATATTTTATCGGAAGCAGCTGCAAAACAACGATCAGGAAACTCTGTGAAATTATGGTATGGTAGCCTATTTGACTCTTTTCGGTCCGCGTCGATGGGACGATATTAAGATAGAGTTTTATATGAAAATCTACGATAAGGTCTGCAGATCTCGCATGTGGAAAAAGAGATTTGATTAAGAAGTTCCCGATAAGGAGTAAAGTATCTGAGTTGGACCAGCTGCATTTTTTACCGTCATCTGAAGATGTTATCTTTCATGAAAAAAGTCTTTTCGCTGGACCAGCTTCTTTGCCTAACTGTGACATCCATATCTCTGTCTCTCCTTCCGGTGGGCTCAAACTCCGAGTCGAACGCCCTACCACTGAGCTATCATGGCTAACGATACAATTTTCAGTGATGTATTTTGTCTAATAGTAGAGAGATGTTTAAAAAATGTTCACGACGTTGAATCAATAACGGCCGCATATTAGCGCTTTCATAAATCTAAGCTTGTTAACATTAAAATAGAAAAAAGTGGAAACTTCAGAGGTCGCTCAACACGACAAAAACGAAAATGTTGCAGGCTCGGTTTGATTGAGCCTGATCATGGACGGTAGTGGAAATACATGCTACCGTTCACGCCCTCTAGCCCCGGGTTGAGCAGAACTCAACATTTACACATGCTAAAAGTACAAAAAGAAATTTAGAGACATCCGCAGATGTATTCAAACGGCGGTGAACATGGAACCTTCAATGATACACGTGTTGAGGCGTGTAATTCCACGAAGAGCGGCGTTTGGTCCCCAGATAAAATAATGGGTTTGCCCCAAACGAGAAAACAATGGGCAGAACTAAACAGACTGGAATTTAGGAAGGGGATCTGAGGTTATGGAGCCTGCGTATCACAGAAATTGTCAAAAAACAAAATTAAAAAGCAGGCACCATATCCAAGGGGTGATTATACAATACCCAAGGCTATGAAAGCGGGAGTATTGGAACCACCCAGGCCGAAATGGTCATGTGGAGAAACTAAACAGTACCAATAACACGACATAAAAATCGTGCTGAACAATCTGAGAAGATCGAAATATAACAGCCCGTTTACAATTAATGCGCGAAGCCGCTACTGAAAGCGAGGCAAGCTCAGATAAATACACTGCATATTACTTCGAGCTGATACCAGCGCCATGGTAACCACAGAGACAGTTTACAGAGGTATTGACACACTAAATAGCTGTAGGCTCTTCTAATATTTATATGAAATAGAGGAACTTCCAACGGCTGCAGTGCCAGTGAGCATCTTATATGAAGTTATGCGTTTCTACCTTTCTGTTTGGTTGATTTTTAGACAGATAAAAAATAATAGTACATGGGAAGTAAATTATATCTATTTATTAATACGCAAGCTCCCGTATTAAAGCTGTATTTTATCCCTTTATATAGGCATAGGAAATAGAGGTCAATATAATTGCACCTTTACTAATCCTACCAGGTGTTCTGTATTACAAAAGTGCTTCTATTGTGACTTTTTGATACATGCAAACCTGTATTATCTGCACTATTATTTACTTACTGGTACTTCATTTTATTATTGGCTTTTTTTACCATATTTAAGTTGACAGAATCATAGGAACCATGTTTTGAGGGGTAAATCAAACACAAATGAATGAATCTTCAATCGATGCCTCAGAATTCGAAGTGCGTAAGTGGAAAATCATAGTTTTCGGCAAAACTAAAAAAAAAAAAGGCGAAAGTTGATTTTTCTGGTACAACAATCAAGTGCAGATACGCCCTTCTATTACTATGATTCTGTAAAACATTTTACTTACGCCCTTTTTTTATTGGTGAATTTGGTCAACACTGCAGTTTGTAACAATTTTTTAAAGAATTATGCCCCTTGGCATAACTTACGCCCTTCTAATTCTGGGGCGTCGATTAATGTATTTTGTTGTGCAAGAAAGTATGATATTGTGTCACTTTCCACTCATTTGTGTAGTTGCAAGGGAAGTAAACTAATAGATAGCTCTGCTTATAAGTACTAGCCCAAGGCAAGAGTTGTCATTCTTTGTGGGTCACAACTTTAAATTAAAAATTAAAACTTCTGTTATTGATAGCAACAAACCTATCATAAACTTCACATTTGTGAAATCATTTTTGGTTATTTCGTGGACTTGGAATCAATTTCTAGACTTTATTTAATGTATTACTATCATTGAAAATTTTAGGGACTATCTCTACCTTATGTGAATAATTTACCAAAACACCAAATTGAATGCAGAGTGTAATCTGTGACAGTGTTTACTCGCTGCGTAATTCATATCGATAATTTTTCGTCCTTACATGTTTAATTCTAAATGAGAATTTAAATATTTCATAAAAGAACAATTATGATAACTCATCCTTATAACAGAGGATTTACTTATAACAGAGGATTTTTATAAAAAAAAAAAAAAATGCAGCAAAATTATTTGAAAAAAAAATGTTTAAGAACCGCCTGTTATCATCACTGTATGTATGTCCGAGGCATTTAGAAATACACCGTTTTATTATTTTGCCTTTTTAGTCAATAACTTATGTAAACCTGCTTTTGTTTAAAATAACATAGAAGTTCACCGGAATGGTATTTTAAATGTAAATCTTAAGAACGAAACTATATGAAATAAAAGAAAATTTGTTCTATGTTTGCTCTTACAAACGATAGTTAATCAAGATTAATTAGCTATTAAGTTCTGATTCAATTTAAACTTTTGAAATGAAAGCAATGTTTAAAACAATGACAGTTAAACAATTCCACTTGGCATCATGCGGACGACGCACGCTGCGCACGCGCTTTATCATTTCCAATGTACAAGCTACACATGCGTATCATGCAACGACTTTCACTAATATGATTGGCTGCACGATTAACCAAAATTGCAACGTGCAACGTGTACGAATGGTGCAATGCAATGTTTACTCGTGGGCACGCGGAACAAACACGCTGGCGCCACTGTCCCAATTTACAAAAAAAAAAACAAAGAAACATGTAAATGATTGTTTTAATATAATTGCTATATATATAAACCAACATTTGGTATTACAATAAATCACATTGTTCTCATGTATACATGCTGTAGAACCTGACTGTAAACAAAAGTATCTGTCTGTCTGTTTGTCTGTCTGTCTGTCTTATTTGTAAGAAGATCACAAGTTAATAGTTAAACGAAAACTAAGGTAATGTATAAAATGACCTATAACGTTTTATTTATTTCTCGAAGTTCTGCTTAAATTTTGCTTTTTATGCCACTGGCTATAGCGACTGAACTGTTCGTTTTTCCCTTAGTCCGTGCTTACATTTGCATACTTAGGTGGCTAGAGGGACTAAACGTAACCGTACTTGATGAAATCTTTGATGTCATTCATTCCGTAAGCTTTTATGTTGCTATTTTTTACGTGCTTAAAGGAAAAATAGCGAGAACCAAAAGAGTAGCTACAATCTAGTTCACTCAACACAACTTGTGGCAAGACATAAACTAACCTATATATAGATGACATTGACCTTCATATTATGATCTTCACCTTAAACTAATTACCTTTAAACAGTATTTTTTATCATCAACCCGTGATTTTGCTTTTTATAGCTTCTGCTTTGATGGACTGTATGTACCTCGGGATAATATTTTTGACCGAAACATTCGACTCGCAGATTCATTAAGTTTACACGAGGATGTGTACAGATACTATCGTCATAGATAACCCATTGGCTATAAATGCCTATTTAGTAGTCTACTATTTTTGCCTGAGAATCGTTTTGATTAAATATCGTCCATTGTAAAATATTTGTTGTACTACTTTTCAGAAATCATATACGAAATACAAGCTATTATTACCTATTACTTTAAGTCTGCTTTATTAAGTTATTGAAAATACGTGTGTATTGCCGCATTATGAATTATGATATCTGTTTCTTTCTATGTAGCCAAACTAGTTTGTGATACGCATTATGGATAAATCTGTTTATTCCTAAATAAAAATACGAAATAGCCACTGTCTCGTATTTTGAAGACTCACACAATTATTTACATACCGAAAGTTTTAACCATATATGCAATAAAGAATTTATATATTGCAACATTTTGAGTAAATTGTTTTCGAAGCATCTGAGTCAGCCGTAGAAAGCGAGGAACTTTATTACCAATCCATACCTTTTTGTATACTTATTGCTTTTAAACACCTTTTTATTAAGACTCTAGGAATGATCAGGTAATAAATTACAAACATAATTGCCATGTTGGTGACAGCAGCGGAAGCACTGCGTCTATGTTAACAGCCAAATTCCCGAATATTTTTAATTAAATACAAATGTTGTCAGTATGAAAAAGGAAATACTTCATTGAAACATGTTTACTCTTTACGTTATTTGTAGACAATCATATGACAATATTTAAATATATAATTATGTTTATATTGTTTGAAAAGAACACAGTTTACGTCAATAATCTGTCCGTCAGTCCGCCAATCCTTCTGTCTGTCTGTATTTATTAGAGTTAAGTTCAGAATAATGTGACATAAATTTAGTATATACGTAGAGTTAATTTCAAGCAGGTATAGCAAGCGCTATAAGTAAAGAAAAATCTGTAATCCCTTATACATTTAATAATTATATCAATGATAACAACAATACTAAACGCGTTATTTTCTTTCAACTTTATAAAAGGAAAAACGTTTTGAGTTGTTAAAGATTAATTTGTAAATAGAACAAGTATGTTAATTTCGTGTTTTCCTGTGTTTCGAAAATGTCGTTGCAACAGCATCATTTCACTTAAAATAATTGAATTTTGTTGATTTTTTTTCTATGATGAGATAGTCGCTTCTTTTAACATCTAACATCTTTTAAATACATACCTACTTAGTTCTTAATGACCGGCTGGCTCGAGGGCAAATAGGTCACACTTCTATGCCTTAATAACAGACGCTGGTGTTGGCTATATACTTTGTTTCATATAAAATTCAGCTACTTCAGAACAATTTTGATACAGTTTATAAATTTTCACTCCGTTGTAGGCCTATTTTTCCACAAGATATCCATACATTTGCCTCAAGAAAACAGAAAGAAAAAAGGTATGTTGGGTAGTATGCAGTAAATTGCAAGTTAACTGAAGTCAGGTACCCTCATATTGCCGCATTTCAGAAAGCGGTCCGCAGAAAACATACCCTACTTTCGTTTATAGGCAACTCGAAAGCATGCAAATCTTAGCATGTAAAATAAACTGTATGTACACTAAGGAAGCACATTTTGACCGAATAACTCCTATATACCTATAAAGCTATTTTATACATTGATCACATTAAGTAATTGTGTATGCATTATACTATAGATTTTCCCCACCCTTTAATTTTATTTGTGTTGGATTTAACGCCGTTTTGTTTAACCGTATTTCAGTTATGTATCGGTGGGCAGTTAAATAACCAGCGTTCCTGGATTCTGTATCTGTACAAACTTGTTATCCGCAAGTAACTACCAACTTTCCCACATGAACCAGAGGTGGAGGGTGAACAATTTCAGATACAATGTATTTAATCAAATCGTCATGCAGAGCATTCGGCCCGCCTAAGGATCCAACTCACAACCCCGCGGTCCGTAGATCGGTGCTCTTCCCAATGAGATAAGAGGACAGATCCATCCATTAATCAAACTAGCATGCAAAATCTTTAGACTATTTCCTTGAAACTCGATCTAAATGTAACAAATGTTGTAATATCAACAACAGTATATTAAGAAACATTAAGGAAAAGAATCCGTGATCAACAGCGGCTGTACTACAGTATATATAGAACAGGTCATCACAGTAAAATGATAAAACTGTTTTAAAATCGATACTACACTACAATTTTCAGCTAAAAGAAAATGTACACAAAGCCGTAATGTACAAAAATGTGAGGACAAAACTGCGATGCGACGTACTGTAAAATATGCCCTATGCTAAAGTTAGAATGTTGTCCTTAAGTTTCAGTCCAATACACCGTATAGCGTTAAGGGACGTCCAACGTGTAACAAAATTTTCAATCCGTTCGTGTCCGTTCGCATGCGTTTCTTTTCCGTTTCCTATGCAGCTCTGCGCTCCTTGTCCGGCGACGTTCGTCCCGTCCGGTGGAAGGTTTTGAGCATGTTCAAAATTTAGAGCGTAAACCACAAGACAAAGTTGTCTGTTAGATGTACGGTAGCAATGCGCTGATTTGCGTTCTGTACGCTGTTATGTCTTAACAGGATTAAGAGAGAAGAGATTATTGTTTTATAGTTTATTACTCATTGCTTAACAAGTTACAACTGTAGAGAGTATACTACATAGTTTAAGCATTATAAGCTATGAACCGCCCAAAGATGGGGTTAGTAGATGTCCATTATAATTAAACATTAAACATGGCAGTATCATACACAACACTTCTCCCCTTTTTAATTTGAAGCTTCTGTATCACATTCATTAGAAGTAAACATTAACCTTAACAATTACACTCATACTACAGAAGTATGAATGAAATTTTATGAATGAAATATTTTCCTATGATTATACATATCTGTAAAATTCCTCACGAAAGTGTTTTAATTATCTGTAATAAAATAAGTATGAGATAAAGTCCTGAAGAGTGTTAATTGGACAAATTCCAGTCCTAATTTAACTTGATATTAACACATTAAATACTTGTTTTATCTAGGGGAGTAAATCTCTAATCAAAACAATATCTATCTGGTGTTTTTTCGATTCCGTAATGGATATCGTCTTTCAGAACAATGTCCTGTTTACTGTTAATCACCATAGGTGTATTATCAGTAGTTTTCTGCGTACTATCTTGTTTCTCATGCATTGTTTTCTGGTCACCTTGTGCCTGATTATTTAGATTTTCCGGGCTGTAAGTCGGATTATTTTGCGGTAATGATTTTGATAAATCCATGTCAATTTCATGCGGTGTCGATCTAGTATTTCCTTCAAGCGACTCTTTAATTTATTATTGTTAATTGCATTTACCTGTAAAATGTTCTTCCAATCAAGCTGGATTTGCTGTAACCAGTCTCTTCCGAATAAACCTGGTCCTTTTTTATTTATGACACTAATCCGCAACATTTCAGATTGGTCATTTACCTTAACACATACTAATTTTGTCCCTGCTTGTGTGATTTCTTCACCTGAATACGTCCTTAATATTGACGTTGGTCTGTCCAATTCCTTATTTCCAAACAATTTTTGAAATTCCTCTTTGGATATCAATGTAAAGCAGAGCCAGTGTCAAGTTCTATTTTTACAGGAATATTGTCAATTTCCGGCGTAAACCAAATTTTGTTTGACGAATGACCGCGTACCGAATTAACATAGTTGATGTCATATTCCTCATCACTTACTGACTTTACTTTGTTTGATTTACATACATTTTTCAGATGTCCTGTTTTTTTACAGATGTGGCACTTTTTGTTCTTAAAGAAACATTTGTTTGCCTTGTGGTTTGTTTTACCACAATGTTTATAGAGATCGAACAAAGGTGGAGTCTGTTTCGGTTTTTCGAACTGTTCTGTCTTTACCGGAAATCTTGCAGTCTTGTGCACTTGTTCTGCCGATGTTCGTAGTTCTGACGCATCCCTTGCTGTCGTTTCCATAGCTACCGCTTCTTCGATGGCTTTTTGTAATGTCAAGTCTGTTTTCGACAACAGCCGTTTCTGAATAATTTCTTCCCTCAAACCGCACACAAATCTGTCCCTCAAGGTATCATTTAGCGTATCACCAAAATCACAGTGCTCTGACAACTTCTGTAAAACAGCTATGTAATCATGCACACTTTCACTTGTACCCTGATTTCTTTGATGAAATCTAAATCTCTCGGCGATAACTAACGGTTTGGGTGCCAAATGTTCCTTTAACAGCGTTGTCAATTCATCATACGACTTGTCTGCTGGTTTCATCGGCGAACATAAGTTTCGTAATAAACTGATCAATGTAAGAAGGGCAGAAACTCGTTTTTCATCTTCGATGTCATTCACCGAAAAGTATTGCACAAGTCTCTCCTCGTACGAAATCCACAAATCTATGTTTTCATCATATGGCTCAATTTTTCCAACCATTTTATCAATTCATTAATTTAAAATTTAAATGTAAATTCCACTTATCCTCGTTGCCACTTTGTTATGTCTTTACAGGATTAAAAGAGAAGATATTATTGTTTTATAGTTTATTACTCATTGCTTAACAAGTTACAACTGCAGAGAGTATACTACATAGTTTAAGCATTATAAGCTAAGAACCTATCAAAGGTGGGATTAGTAGATGCCCATTATAATTAAACATTATACATGGCAGTATCATACACAACATACGCTACTCGTGCGTTTCCTATTCTGTACTTGTTCGCTTCGCATCTGTTCTTGCCCGGTGGACCTGATTCACGGCCGCACTACTACCGGACATGTAACGCATGTTTAACGGACGGTAATTGACAAGAACATTTTTATCATGCGTTGCGCTTACGTTTTACGCAGTACAATTCCGTAACTAGTACGGTAATATCCGTAAATTGAACGTTGTTCGTCCTATATATGCAGCGGGGGATGCATTTCGTCATCGGTTACTTTCTGCCGCAATTTTTCTATACGTTTGGCGTCCGTTAACGCTTACAATGTAGTGTGACTTACCCTAATCCTAGAGTTCCGCTTAAGCCGGTGCTAGGAGGCGTGAGAGGTGTTGCACATTTCATTACCTCTCATGAACAGACTCAATCAAACCGAGTCTGCTATTATTCTTCTTGGATGCATTCTTTGCTTCCAAAGGATCTGTTTACAGATTTTATTAACTATCACAACAGCAGTCTTTAAGTGCCGTGTGGCGGCTGTAAAACGTCTCCCCGTACTTGGATTCAGTGTTGTTATATTTTCTGGTCCTTTGGGATCATGGAGTCCATTCAACATATGTGTAATAGAGTTCCGCTTAAGCCGGTGCTAGGGGGCGTGAGAGGTGCTGCACATTTCATTACCTCTCATGAACAGACTCAATCAAACCGAGTCTGCTATTATTCTTCTTGGATGCATTCTTTGCTTCCAAAGGATCTTTTTACAGATTTTATTACACATTAATAATAAGATAAGATTCTTTTAAAAAATGTTAACTGTAAATTCAGGAGTTCGAAAAACTTTCCATTGCTCTTTCAAGATAATGAAAGTCAGTTAAGTGTTAATGTCATGACATCTACAGTCATCAAATTTAAGCAACCTGTGCCAACGAACAAGTGTATCACCACGTTTGCATAATCCCCAGTCAAGAGGGTTCGTTTCCTTTCCAGTCCATGTCTCTACTTTTATGGTAGTGCACTCTAAAACTATGAAACTTTGCAGTTGCCTCTGTAGTAGCTCGGGCCTGTATCTTTACTACCGATGTTCTTAAAGCACAGATTATATCAATATTTTTTATCAATGCTGATCAAAATTCTATCAAGCCATCAAACGTCTGTATATGAACCGCCCCCACCCCTCTCCTCCCCTTCTATGTAATAACATACAATGCATTCACACCCATTCCACCATGCAACAACAAGAAAATTTCTAGAAAACAGAAGTGCCAATGTGAACGGGTGGTTCCATTATCTAAATATACATTTGACTGTAACAGTAGATGTATGTTTTGACACCTAGAAACACGTCTTCCTATAACCATAGTTCCAGGAGAAGTGCCCGAATTTACGGCCAAACCTGTGTATATACCCTATGACCTGTTCCTTGGTGATAAGTTTACAGTAAGTATTCATGCAGGATTAGTTAAATTTTAAGTTTTTTATGACAAAATTCAAATAGCAATCTTCTCTTGTATCTGATAGGAAAACATAGTTTTTAGAACTACATTATTTGTTACTCTGAAGTTGTGAAAGTTGAATTGACATTTCAACTGCATTAGTTACAGACATACAGTTACAGTATCTATTATGATCAAATGGTGATTTAAACAAGGATAACTTACGACAGATAGGAGAAAACATTTTGTCAATATTGCCGTGTCGAAAATAAAGCATCATTCAAAGCCATCTGGTGTTCTACAAGGGTTGGAGGTAAATGCCCATTTATCGATATCTTCGATTGTTTTTTTATACATATCTGCATTATTCATTCTTTCGCAAATCTCACACATAGCTTTCTGAAATACTGATTCATAACTTCTAAATGATGTAAACTGTTGTTTCCTTCGGATAATATTTAGGTATGTTTCATTTTTAATTGATTTCAGATATAATCCAAGCTCTTTAGCGTTTTTAAAGTCATCTGTTGATATAAACGTTCCATGTGGGAGTATATGATTTATCTGTCCATGTTTTCCTCCTCGCGTTACCAACACTGTATCATAATCAAAGTTGTCAAAAACTTTTTCTGTAAAATAGTTATTGCAAAACGAGTTTTCAAAAGCTAAGAAAAATTTGTATCGATTTAATATTTCAAAACAATTGTCGTGCTTATATAAGATTCCACATGACCAACTAGTACCACATTCACCTAGAATATCAACGTCAATAAACTTTTTAAGCTGATTTACATACCTAAGCCTATTAGCTGGAGTATTACAATGAGACATTATCATAAGCGCTGTTCTGTTTTTACTTCGCATAAGTACAACCTCACTGCGACTTACCTTGCTTGATTTATTTGTTATTGCACCGTATGGTAAATGTATATCAGAAACACTTTCATCATATGTCATTGTCCAATTAAAATAATTTTTTGGAAGCGATCTATAACGTATTTGTTTATATCTGTATGGTGGTTCATGCTCATAAAATATCCATACTTGACCATTCGGTCGTCTAAAAGTCAATTTAAGCGGAAATCGATAACCACCTTGAAAAATAATTGCATCACTGTATCCTGCATCAGAAATGTTGGAGGACATTTTGCAGTTGCTGTAGTTACATCTCTTGAATCCACTGTTTAAAGCTTCAGGTCTGAGTTTCAAAAATATTGGTACATTATACCATGTGATTCTGAAGTATTTTAGATATGCTTCTCTCTGAGTGTTACTGCTTTTATTCATGTAAGAATTGTTTGATGTAGACATCTCCTAAAATTGTGTAATGAAACGATAAAGTGGTGCATACATTTGATAATTAATATTTTAGAAACCTAAACATCAAAATGCACAATTATGAAAATAAAAGCTCGATTGAAATATATCCAAAACGAAGTATCTTTACCTTCTTATGTAAACTAACCCATTTTCCTAAATACTGAATCAGCAAGTTATTTCCAACTGCTACCACAAGAGTTGACACAAAAAAAAGATATAATTTTAAATATTTGTTTCTCATGTTCATGTTAGTTACACAGAGACTTGACAAACATTATTGCCATTTTAGGAAACACGGTGCTATTCGTTCGCAAACAATTCAGAAAATAACATTTGTGTAGAAACATGATTTTTGCAAATCGAAAATAGTATCCAGTTACGCATGCGCATCGTGAAAAATAGATCGTGAATGTGAGATTATTTTAACGGTAGCAAAATTTTATCAGATGTAAAATTCTACAAATATACCACTTAACGCGCACGAATTAAATGTTTAGGTTTAAATTGGATGCTCATTTTGCAAACTCTTAAGAAATATTTTCTTTCTATTTCGCATAAATGTCCTGTTGTAATATAGTTGTTGGAATCGGGTTTACCTTATGCGCTGTCGAAGATGTACAATATTATGCTATAGTCAAACATTTTCCTGACACAAATTAGTATCACGGGAGACCAAAAACTTTCCATGTCGATTAATGCAACAGCTTACTATACGCCGAATGCAGAAAGTGATTATAGTAATAAAGTTGTAAAATACAAAATTTTGAGAATTTCGCGAATGTGCACACACACTTGCACGCGCACACGCACACAATTGCAAAACAACCATATATGTTCAAGTAGATACTCATAAATCATGAGAAAATCAATTGATTTTAATACAGTACCTAAAACTAAGACATCACCTTTAACCAACGGAATGCATTTGATTTTTGGTAACTTTTATCAGCAAATACGAAATTAAGATAAAACTCAACCGATATTCTGAAGGCTCGCCATTTGTCCTATCCCCCTAATATTTCAGTAACTTAACAAATGAAGTTGTAATTGAAAACTTGTTTCAGGACATATCCTTCCATAATAATATATACTTCATGTCAAAGGGATCAGGGTGTTTTGAATTGAACAAAAGCATTTTATCAAACTTTTCTTAAAGGAAGTATTTCCAAAACTGCTTAGTTTAATGCAAATGAACAACCTAAGGTTGTATGTACATCAATAAGAGAATATATAAAATAATTTGATTTCATTGATAACTTTTTATATAATTTATACTCTATTGTTGATATGTGGAAAACATATTCAGTAAGGAAGCATGTAAAAAGCTTGTTTACATTTGGTGCTTTTGTTATCCATTTCTAGCATTTATTTTTTTTTTTTTTTTAATTTCCATTTTTTTTCTTTTTGCTATTTTTAATTTCCTTTTTTTACATTTTTATTTACTTATATATTATTTTATTATTATATTTTAATATATATATATTTTGCTTTGGAAGAAGTGATACCTTGTTTTGTGTTTCTGCACTTAATTTTCTTCATATTGTTAAAATTACCACGTGATATTTCTTTCATTCTTGAACATATGGTGTATTTTTTAATCACTTTATAATAATCAGGCTTCAATAATTGTTTCATATTTCCAGTTGCCAGAGATCTGAGGATTTTGTTTTACTGGAACAACTATTAATGCATGATTTTTTGTAGAACAACTATTAATTCATTTTGACCATTTGAAAAAAAAAGATAACAAATCTGACTTTTGAACTCTTTTCCTGCAATTTGAAATGTAATATTCTCTGATACCTGCTATATGTTAGAGAATCTGACAACATCTGGTTTACATTATCCATAATGCTTAAGTCATTTTAACCACCAAATGTTAACATCTGGTTTTGTTTTTGTGTCACACATTTTTAAACCTTTTAAATAGTATGCTAAAGGAAGCGTCCATGCCCTCATGTGTATAACGAACATAGCAGAATGATATGAATGTAAAGAAAAATAACTTCATACTATAACATTTTTACAATGTAAATGACAATTCATTCAAAATTGAATGACAAGATTTGGTTATAAGACACCTGTAACGAATGTATATAAAACGCAACATTTGTGTTTGTATTTTCTTAAATGTATCAAAAAAGCCTTTAAATGAATGTTGTACAGTCCGGATAAGAATTTGAGTAACACTTGCAACAGTGCACATACTGATATAAATTACATTTATCCAGCATTGAGAAATAATGAAAGAATAGAAAAGATAAAAGTTTGTATTGATTTCATTTAGTCATATATTGCTTTTTTTTGTTTTCTTTGTTTACCTTAAAAAAGACACACCTTCTATTCAAAAGGCGATGTTAACGTGTCGTTGTAGTGAAGAAAGACATTAGGCACCCACTCATACATTAATTAAGGCAGGGTCTGACACCTTAGAAGAACTACCTCTTGGTGGTTAAGTTTCTCGAACCTTTCTGGATCAAATTAGCGTCCCTCAATCAACATTTTTATCTTAATCAGATTAAACTAGAGAGGTATTATATAAATACCAATAAATGCATGTTGTGTACTCAATTTAAATGCCTGGCGAAATGACACAGTGATTATGTGTCTGTTGGAACAGAGCATGGTATTCAAGAAACAGTGAGGAGGTATTGTGTACAAACGAAAACAGACTAATGTTTTACTGGCAAAATATATAAATATAATATATGATTCCAGTGTCTTTA
>NW_026460948.1:0-45796 GCF_021730395.1 Mercenaria mercenaria | reverse complement strand
TTTTGAGCAATGGTACTCAGATGAACAATACAGGGCCAACATGGCCCTCTTGTATAGTATTCAGTGTCTCAGATAATTGACTGGTATGATTCTTTGTATGTAGAGATTAAGTTTAAATTTTTAAATTGAGCAGGAGAGCCTGATTTGTAATACTTATTCTAATAAATATAAGCACCGCATGTGTGCATCTAGAAATAACGCTTTTAAATTTGATAAAATATTTTACTTAATAGCAGTTGTTTTAAATGAAACGTCACATTGCACAAAATTAATGTCTTGATTAATTTACACACATACTGAGTTGGTTATTTGCTTTGCAGAATATTGTGCCATCATTTTGGCCCAAATTAAACTTTTCCGCAATACGTATTACTAGTTCTGGTCCTAGAATGTATAAACAAAGGAGCGCGACAACCTTCCATTTGGCACCATATATGCACGAAGAAACAGCTTTGTAGTATTTGATATAGATTTGACAACAAAGTACCTGTTAGAAATTTAGAATCAAAATAATTTATAGGAAAACAGTGTTTGAACACTATTTATTACACTCCGGGGTATAACCGCCCATTGTGTATAAAATTAGTGTTAAGACACTGTTACACTGTTTTTTTATAAATTAAATATTTCTTAAGTTTCACAAAGTATTGGTTGAGAAATATTCTTATGAAAAATTGTAGTTTTGGAGGAAGAAGAAGATGATAGTGATGATGAAACTGATGAATCAGAGTCAGAGGATGACCTTACTCCAGGTATATTTTTTGTTCTATTGTAAAAGACCCCTGCCCCACTACTATAGTTTTCATTGATACAGCTTTCCTGAAAGCTATAACAACACTAGCTTTGAAACTTTACACACCTGTTTATCAGTTTATCATTAGGTGAATAGTACTGAATACATAGGCAAAGAAGGGAGTCAGTGGCGCAGTGGTTAGCAGGTTGGAGTACAACGCCAGCGGTCTGGGTTCGATTCCCGGTCGCGGCTGATACCCCGACTAGTATTCAGTGCTGGATGATTTACTTAAATTGGTTTCCAGAAGTATCGACCTAGACTGGATGCTTGGGAGGTAAATGTGACGCCTGCCGTGGGCTTGGCTGGAAATAAGTTGTTCCATCCATTCCAGGTGGGGACTTTCGCCGGCTACCCATGTTAAACATGAAACTTTACCTTTACCTTTTTAACATAACTCTGATAAGCATTTCGTCAGAATTATGAGGCTTTGTAGTACCTAGAAAATACGTTGTTTCTTTTGGGGTGGGGGGTCCATTTTTTTCGAGTTCTAAAAGAGTTTTAGCTTTAAATTTTTTTAACTATACACTTCTTATTATCGTTAGATTAGTAAATAGGTCAAGAACCATAACTCTTCCATTTTGTCAGATTATGGGCCGTTGTTAAATTTAAGTTCACTTTTCTTGAATACTTACTATAGCTTTTAAACTTCATACATTTCTTTTTAGTCATCAGTTAAAATGAGTAAATTGAAGTAATATTGCTGGTAATACAAATATGTCAAAATTATTGATCATTAACCCTTACCATGCTAGACACAATTGATTCAGCCTTTGCTACCAGTGTAGATCATGATCAGCCTTCACAACCATGCAGTCTGATCAAGATCTACAGTTTGCCATTCAGTCAGTTTCTTTCTGGGAAGCACTCATTTTAACAGTCAATGGTACAGTCCAAATTGAAAGATAGACATGTGCATTGTAGAAATTTAGCAGGGTAAGGGTTTTAAGAATTATGTGATGGTGGGAAGAATATTCAGAACTTCTTCAGATGCAATCGCTATTCCGCACATTTTGTTTAGAAAACTTGACAGTGGATCAAAATTTATACAAACTAATGCAGAATGTCAGTCCGTCCGTCCGTCCTGAGAATATGTCGCGCCTAGCTCCAAAAGTATTTGACGTAGTGTCACAAAACGTTACAGGAATGTTGGTCAGCATGTGTAGTTGTGCACCTGGGGTTTCGCGTCCGGATTCATTCAGTGTTGTAGGAGTTATGGCCCCTGACTTTGTTAAAATTGGTCATTTTAGTGTTGTGTCGCGCCTAGCTCCAAAAGTATTTGACTTAAGAGTCACAAAACTTTACAGGAATGTTGGTCAGCATGTGTAGTTGTGCACCTGGGGTTTCGCGTCCGGATTCATTCAGTCTTGTAGGAGTTATGGCCCCTGACTTTGTAAAAATTGGTCTTTGTAGTGTTGTGTCGCGCCTAGTTCCAAAAGTATTTGATGTAGAGTCACAATACTTTACAGGACTATTATGTGCACCTGGGGTTTCGCGTCCGGATTCATTCAGTCGTTCAGGAGTTATGGCCCCTGACTTTGTAAAAATTGGTCATTTTAGTGTTGTGTCGCGCCTTGCTCCAAAAGTAATGACGTAGAGTCACAAAACGTTACAGGAATATTGGTCAGGATGTGTAGTTGTGCACCTGGGGTTTCGCATCCGGATTCATTCAGTCGTTTAGGAGTTATGGCCCCTGACTTAGTTAAAAATTGGTCATTTTAATGTTGTGTTGCACGTAGCTCCAAAAATATTTGACCTAGAGTTACCAAAGTTTACAGGAATGTTGGTTAGCATGTGCAGTTGTGCACCTGGGGTTTTGCGTCTGGATTCATTCAGTGTTGTAGGAGTTATGGCCCCTGACCTAGGAAAAAATTATCATTTTAATGTTTTGTCGCGCGTAGCTCCGAAAATATTTTACCTACAGTCATTATATATTGTTTTCACAAAGTTGATCTGTGTCCTTTGTCATGTAGTGGGGGCATCTGTGTCCCATGGACACATTTCTAGTTCATATTGGACGGGACAACTCTTCCGATTCCTTATAAGAATTACTTCCGTTGTATATAGTGACAGCAGTATTTAAAAAAAAAACAAGATGTGATAACTTTCTAATTTTTGAACGAAACATGTTAGTGTAAGCACTCAATTTCTTAGTTAGAAGGTTTCCTATCCATTTATCATGGTTTCGGTTCCAAATTTCACGAAAAGCTGTTTTTCGAATTTTTTTGCACCGAGAGTAGAGCTAAATGTATAGAATCTATGTGTCATCAGAGGAAAATGTATTTCAAATAATGTGTGTTGTTGTTTGCGAGTTAAAATGTATTAAGTTTTGTTTTCTACATCTATTTTTTTATGGTGTAAAAAAATAAAGAGGTAATTTTAACAGTGGTGAGTGCAGTACTGAATTCAATTGGACATGTACACAGCAGTAATATTAGGTTACTTAACAGTGTTCTGTACAATACGGAGATATATTTGGACGAGTACCGATGAGCCAGCTGGGTACGAGTTCAAATATATCTCGTATATTAAAGAGCAAAGTTAAATAACCTTTTTATTCTATATCTATTTTATTTTAGTTTAAAATAAATATTGCCCCTTGTGGTTCTGGGACGATCTGTGTATGAAAAGAATTGGAACCACTGCCTTACCCTTGCATGATCGTAAGAGGCGACTAATAGGGTCTTAACACTTGGTTTTGCTGTAACTCTGTGATTCCAGCAGGTATGCAGATTTTGATTCCATACCTCATGTTTTTATTTCGATGTAAATGAGATGTAAAACCAAAATTTGTAGTCCTGTTTGGCGCCATATAACCTGTACTGTGTTGGTGCGCCGTAAAACCCAAATAAATAAATAAAATAAATATTATTCACTGAATATTGGTTTTCTGCCTTCCTGATTTCAAAACGCATAATCAAACTCTGTACATAGAGCGCCTACTTCACCCGATTTGGAACATTTTCACGCGTTTCGGGCTTTATTGCATGTTTAACATGGGACTTTGTTTACCGTCCAAATATGGAAAATACAGAATTTTTTTACGCATGTGCGTCCAATAAGATTTTAAATTGTACAGTCATGTGTTGCAAATGAACGTTCACGATTGGATAGATAAAATAGATATAGATTAATGACCCATATTTTCCTCGTCCAAATATGGATTATTACTGCTGTGTACTTGTCCAATAGAATTTAGTATTGCACTCAACACTTAAATTACCTTATAATAACATATATCATATTGATGAATATATGATATACCACATTTTTAATCCCCCGCCACAAGTGGTGGGGGGTTATAGGAATGGTCTCCGTCCGTCCTTCCGACTGTCCGTAACACTTTCGTGTCCACTTCATTTTTCCTAAACCCCAAGAAGGATTTTCATGAAACTTTGGTCAAATGATCACCTCATCAAGACAATGTGCAGAACCTATGAGTCAGCCTTGTCGGCTCAAGGTCAAGGTCACAACTCCAGGTCAAAGGTTTGAGCCTTCCATTTTGTGTCCACTCTGTATCTCCTAAACCCCTTGAAGGAATTTGATAAAACTTGGGTCAAATGAGCACCTCATCAAGACGATGTGCAGAACCCATAAGTCAGCCATGCCAGCTCAAGGTCAAGGTCACAACTTAGGGTGAAAAGTTTGAGCCTTTTATTCTGTGTCCGCTCTATATCTCCTAAACCCCTTGAAGAAGGATTTACATCAAACTTGGGTCAAATGATCACCTGATCAAGGCGATGTGCAGAACTTATGAGTAAGCCATGCCGACTCAAGGTCAAGGTCACAACTCAAGGTCAAATGTTTTAGCCTTCCATTTCGTGTCCGCTCTATATCTCCTAAACCCCTTGAAGGAATTTTATAAAACTTGGGTCAAATGATCACCTCATCAAAACAATGTACAGAACTTATGAGTCAGCCATGCCGGCTCAAGGTCAAGGTCACAACTTAGTGTCAAATGTTTGAGCCTTCCATTTTGTGTTCACTCTGTATCTCCTAAACCCCTTGAAGGATTTTCATCAAACTTGGATCAAATGATCACCTCATCAAGAACTCATGAGTCAGCCATGTCAACTCAAGGTCAAGGTCACAATTCAAGGTCAATGGTTAGAGCTCTGTATCTCCTAAACCCCTTGAAGGATTGTCATGAGACTTGGGTCAAATGATCACCTCATCAAGACATTGTGCAGAATTCATGAGTCAGCCATGTCAGTTCAAGGTCAAGGTCACAGCTAAAGGTCAAAGGTTTACCCTTTCACTATCAATAGCAGTGGCGGGGGAATTAGCTGTCTTTCAGACTGCCTTGTTAGTTTTTTATATTGACTTTTTATGTAGCTGAAGCAGATATCATGTGTGTAATGTGTTTAGCAGGCATATGATGTAATTTTCTGCTGAAATTACTTTGTTAGTATTAAATTTTGTGACTGTGTTGTAAAGCAGATATAGTAGTGTTTAGCAGGCAGGTGACAATTTCTGCTAAAAACCAAAAGTTGTTAGGAAGATATCAACATATTAAATTGTACTGTTTGGCAGGGTAATATCAAGTATTGCCATTCATTATATACCTATATAAACTCTGTCAAAGTATGTTTTTCACAAGTGAATATGAAAAGGCAGAAAAAATATTTTGTATTGTACCTTTTGTATTATATGTTGCCGGACTACTTTCATTTAATATGCATGACCTGACACAGTGCTATGAAAAGCGCTCACAAAATCTTCACTCATTTCTGGCAAGTTCTTGTCGATGTTTGCTAATAAAATGTTGTTGTTGTTTGTTCTAGCATGGACAAATATTTAAGATTTCATTCAGTAACAAAAAAAAAAAAAAAGTGAAGGTATGTAATAAAAGGGTTATTACCGCAGTAGCTAGATCAAGGATTTACGCGCCTTTTGAGGTCTGATCTTGCAAAATTCACTCAAGCCCAATACATCATCCCGGATCAAGCTACTATTGTAATACCCTATGATACCTTCGTTTAAAAGTTTATGATGTCTACATTATCTTTATGTCTCCCCCTACTGGTGGAGACATTGTTTTTGTCCTGTTCGTCCTTCAATATGTCACACTTTATTTCCGATCAATTACTGTAGAACTCTTTTTACCTAAAACCTTAAATCTTTATAGGGTGGCAGGGCTTATGGAACTTCATCAAAGATCAAGGTCAGAGTGGCCTGAACATGGAAAACCATTTCTGATCAATAACTTGAGGGCCACTTGACCCTGAATGTTGAAACTTCATAGGATGATTGGTCATACAGAGTAGATGACCCCGATTGATTTTTGGGTCACTCTGATAAAGGTCAAGGTCACTGGGGCCTGAACATGGAAAACAATTTTCGATCAATCACTTCAGAACCACTTCATCCAGGATGTTGAAAATCATAGGATGATTGATCATGCAGAGTAGATGACCCATATTGATTTTGGGGTCACTCTAATTAAGGTTGGGGGTCACGGGCCTGAACATGGAAAAAAATTTCCAATCAGTAACTTGAGAACCACTTGATCCAGAATACTGAAATTTCATAGGATGGTTGGTCATGCAGAGTAGATGATCCCTATTGATTTTGGTTTCACTCTATTTAAGGTCAAGGTCACGGGGTCATGAAAAACCATGTTTGGTCAGTAACTTGAGAACCATTTGACCCAGAATGTTCAAATTTCATAAGATGATTGGACATGTAGAGTTGATGACCCCTATTGATTTTGGGGTCACTATCTAAGGTCAAGGTCACAGCTAACAGAACATGGAAATCTATTTCTAGTGATTAATTTAAGAACCATTTGACCCAGAATGTTGAAACTTTATAGGGTGAGAGGAGATGACCTCTGTTGTTTTTGACCCGCTATATCAAAGGTTAAGGTCACAGGGCTGAACATAGAAAACTCCCTTCTATCATTAACTTCAGAACCACTTTTCCCAGAATGTTGTAACTTAATAGGATGATTGGACATGCAGAGTAGATGACCCCTACTGATTTTGAGGTCATTTAATCAAAGGTCAAGGTCACAGGGGCCTGAACATGGAAAACTGTTTTCAATTCATAACTTGAGAATCATTAGACCCAGAATGTTGAATTTTAGTGGGATGATTGGACATTGGATTGGATTGCTGAGTAGATGATCCCTATTGCAGCCAACCATCAGTGTCTCTTTGACTTTTGCTCCTGTCCCCTATTTACTTCTTGCCCATACGACTTTACATTGGGGGAGACATGCGCTTTTCTACAAAAGCATCTTCTAGTTAGTGACTGTGTTGTATCATGTGAGATGTCTGTAGTGTTTAGCAGGCAGGTGACAAATTCTGTTGAAAAACAAAGTATGGTGGTGAAAGTTGCTTGAAAGAATAAAATTGTACTTTATAGCAAGGTAGTATGTATAACCTTGTATTGATTGTTACATATTTGTTATACCCCCACAAATGATGATAACTTGAGAACGCTTGGGCCTAGGATCATAAATTTTGGTACACAGATGTAACATAAAATACTGATCAAGTTTCACTTTGAGGTCAGTAAGTCAAGGTCACAATAACCCGGAACAGTTAAGGATGGTAACTTAAGAATGCTTGGGCCTAGAATCACAAAGTTGATAGCGTGGTTGGTCATGACCAGCAGATGACCTCTATTGATTTTGAGGTCAAAGGTGAAGATCACATGACTCATAACATTTAAACCATTTCTGGAAGATAACTTGAACAGTTAAAGGATTAATGGATGATTACCTAAGAACACTTGAGCCTAGTATCTTTAAAGCTGATAGCCTGGTTGGTCATGACCAGCAGATGACCCCTATTGAGTTTGAGGTCAAATGTCAAGGTCACAATAATCCGGAACAGTTAAATGATTTACAGATGATAACTTGAGAATGCTTATGCCTAGTATCACAAAACTGCTTGGGCCTAGTATCACAAAACTTGATAGGAGGGTTGGTCATGACCAGCAAAAGGTCAAGGTCACAGTGACCCGGAACAGTTAAACCATTGCCGGAGGATAACTTGAAAATGCTTTGGCCTAAAACATACTTAACTTAATAAAACTTAAAAGAGATCATGACCAGCAGATACTTATATGGATTTCGAGGTTTGACTTGGACAATAGCTTACATCTGTGATATAGCTGTTTTGTGGGGGTATGATTTGTCACTCATGTGACAGATCTAGTTGCTGTTTGTTTACTAGGTGGTTGGATAGTTGTAATAATTGCCTCATGACTTTGTTATATAAAATCATATGCAAGATATGAACACTGTTTGGACTAATATGCAAGGTACATCAATCAAATATTTTTTTTTAGCTTCTCCAATTTAAAAAAAACCCTGCAAGATACTGCCACTTTATTGGTAAAATTCTTGTTCCCAATACTACAAGAGCTATAGCTTTGAAAATCTGTATTTTTTAGCTCACCTGTCACAAAGTGACAAGGTGAGCTTTTGTGATTGCGCGGTGTCCGTCGTCCGTCCGTGCGTGCGTCCGTAAACTTTTGCTTGTGACAACTCTAGAGGTCACATTTTTCATGGGATCTTTATGAAAGTTGGTCAGAATGTTCATCTTGATGATATCTAGGTTAAGTTTGAAACTGGGTCACGTGCCTCAAAAACTAGGTCAGTAGGTCTAAAAATAGAAAAACCTTGTGACCTCTCTAGAGGCCATATATTTCAAAAGATCTTCATGAAAATTGGTCAGAACGTTCATCTTGATGATATCTAGGTTAAGTTCGAAACTGGGTCACGTGCCATCAAAAACTAGGTCAGTAGGTCAAATAATAGAAAAACCTTTTGACCTCTCTAAAGGCCACATTTTTCATGGGATCTGTATGAATGTTGGTCTGAATGTTCATCTTGATGACATCTAGGTCAAGTTCGAAACTGGGTCACGTGCGATCAAAAACTTGGTCAGTAGGTCTAAAAATAGAAAAACTTTGTGACCTCTCTAGAGGCCATATATTTCATGAGATCTTCATGAAGATTGGTCAGAATGTTCAGCTTGATGATGTCTAGGTCAAGTTCGAAAGTGGGTTACGTGCCCTTAAAAACTAGGTCAGTAGGTCAAATAATAGAAAAACCTTGTGACCTCTCTAAAGGCCATATTTTTCATGGGATCTGTATGAAAGTTGGACTGATTGTTCATCTTGATGATATCTAGGTCAGGTTCGAAACAGGGTCATGTGCGGTCAAAAACTCGGTCAGTAGGTCTAAAAATAGAAAAACCTTGTGACCTCTCTAGAGGCCATACTTGGGAATGGATCTCCATAAAAATTAATCAGAATGTTCACCTTGATGATATCTAGGTCAAGTTTGAAACTGGGTCATGTGCCCTAAAAAACTAGGTCAGTAGGTCTAAAAATAGAAAAATATTGTGACCTCTCTAGAGGCCATATATTTCATAAGATCTTCATGAAAATTGGTCAGAACGTTTACCTTGATGATATCTAGGTGAAGTTCGAAACTGGGTCACGTGCCATCAAAAACTAGGTCAGCAGGTCAAATAATAGAAAAACCTTGTGACCTCTCTATAGGCCATATTTTTCATGGGATCTGTATGAAATTTAGTCAGAATGTTTATCTTGATGATATCTAGGTCAAGTTTGAAACTGGTTCACGTGCGGTCAAAAACTAGGTCAGTAGTTCTAAAAATAGAAAAACATTGTGACCTCTCTAGAGGCCATATTCTTCATGAGATCTTGATGAAAATTGGTCAGAATGTTCACCTTGATGATATCTAGATCACGTTCGAAAGTGGGTTACGTGCCTTTAAAAACTATGTCAGTAGGTCAAATAATAGAAAAACCTTGTGACCTCTCTAAAGGCCATATTTTTCATGGGATCTGTATGAAAGTTGGTCTGAATGTTCACCTTGATCATATCTAGGTCAAGTTTGAAACAGGGTCATGTGCGGTTAAAAACTAGGTCAGTAGGTCTGAAAATAGAAAAACCTTGTGACCTCTCTAGAGGCCATACTTGTGAAAGGATCTCCATAAAAATTGGTCAGAATGTTCACCTTGATAATATCTAGGTCAAATTTGAAACTGGGTCACCTGCCCTAAAAAACTAGGTCAGTAGGTCAAATAATACAAAAACCTTGTTACCTCTCTAGAGGCCATACTTTTCATGGGATCTGTATGAAAGTTGGTCTGAATGTTCATCTTGACGATATCTAGGTTATGTTTGAAACTGGGTCAACTGCGGTCAAAAACTTGGTCAGTAGGTCTAAAATTATTAAAATCTTTTGACCTCTCTAGAGGCCATATTTATGGATCTTCATGAAAATTGATCTGAATGTTCACCTTGATGATATCTAGGTCAGTTTCGAAACTGGGTCACGTGTGGTCCAAAACTAGGCCAGTAGGTATAAAAATAGAAAAACCTTGTGACCTCTCTAGAGGCCATATTTTTCATGAGATCTTCATGAAAATTAGTGAGAATGTTCACCTTGATGATATCTAGGTAAAATTCAAAACAGGGTCACGTACCTTTGAAAACTAGGTCAATAGGTCAAATAATAGAAAAACCTTGTGACCTCTTTAGAGACCATATTTTTCAATGGATCTTCATGAAAATTGGTCAGAATTTTTATCTTGATAATATCTAGGTCAAGTTCAAAACTGGGTCACATGAGCTCAAAAACTAGGTCACTATGTCAAATAATAGAAAAAAACGACGTCATACTCAAAACTGGGTCATGTGGGAAGAGGTGAGCGATTCGGGACCATCATGGTCCTCTTGTTTAATATCATAAAGAATAAGTAGGCGATAAACCATAATTCTCACTTGCATTTTGTCAGAATTATAGCCCTTTTTAGCTCAGCTTTTTGAAGTCGCCGTTGGTTTAAAGGTTAAATACCTCTGTTAATATCGAAGCTATTGACTTGAAACTTAAAAATACTTATTTACTATCAAAGTCTACACCAGGAGGAACAGTACGCAAAACTCATATTTGAATTTTGATTGAGTTATGCCCCCTTTTGACTTAAAATATTTTGTTAAAGTTTGTGATAAAGTCTAATATCCCTGTAGCTATCAAAGCCTGAAACTTAAAATATTTATGTACCATCAAAATTTATAACAGGAGAAACAATCCCCATAACTCTGATTTGAATTTTGATGGAGTTATGCCCCTTTTTGACTTAAAATTTTTTGCTTAAGTTTTTTATAAAGTCAGATATCTCTGTAACTATCAAAGCTTTTAACTTGAAACTTAAGATATTTATTTACCTTGAAAGTATACACCAGGAGAAACAATTCCCATAATTTGACTTTTTACAGAGTTATTCCCCTTTTTAACTTTGAAATTTTTGGTTAAAATTTTAATAACATCAAATACCTCTAGTACTATCAAAGCTATTGACTTGAAACTTAAAATAGTTACTTACAAAAAGTCAACACCAGGAGAAACAATCCCCATAACTCTGATTGAATTTTGACAGTGTTGTGCCCTTTTTTTAGTTTAATAAAGTTTTTTACTGGCAAAGCTCTAATTCAGAGTCAAGCACTGAAAAAAGTCAAGCGCACTGTCTTACAGACAGCTCCTTTTAGCTCACCAGTGCATGAAGTGCTCAAGGTGAGCTTTTGTGACTGGTCATTTCCGTCGTCTGTCAACGTTTGCCTTGTTAACAGTTTTGACCCAATCTTTATATAGGTCAAGTCCAAAACTGGGTTATGTGGGGATGAAACACTAGTTCAGTAGGCCAATTCAAAGGAATATCTTGTTAACACTCTAGAGTCCACAGTTTAAGTTTGAAGTTCAGGAGAATTGGTCAGAATGTTTGTCTTGATGACCTCTAGGTAAAGTTCAAATCTGGGTTATGTGGGGTAAAAGAAGGAAGGTCCGATAATTTTACACAAATGGTTTTTATGTGACCCTCTACTGAGATTGTTCAAATTATTCTGATTCGTAAAAAAACATGGCTGCCAGTGGGCATGGTCACTTTCCCTATATGTATATAGTAGAAACTTGGAAACTGTCAGCCCGATTTTTAAATAACTGCACACAAATTGTCCTTGTGTGACAATTTCTACAAATTTTGTTCAAATTTTTCAGATTCATCAAAAAAACATGGCCACCAGAGCGCGTGATCACTTTTCATCAACAATATCTTTAAACAACATCTCCAAAACCACTGTATGGATTTTGATGAAACTTTACAAAAATGATCTCTGTGTAGCCCTCTTTCAAAGTTGTTCAAATGGTTTCGGTTCATTGAGCATACAGGTCTTTTTTGTTAAAAATATGTTTTCAGGTATTAGGCCTAAAAATCTTTTTCTGTAGAGCTTTTATATTTGGCATGTGATTTAAGGGTTTGACTCTACTATACTTGTCCAAATTATTGCCCTAAGGTCAAAAATAGCCACACCCGTGTGTGTGACATGTACTTGCTATAGGCCTTTATATAAGAAACTTTGGAAATCTTCTGATTCAATAAAGCTAGAGCCTTGATATTTGGCATGTGATATTAGAGTTGTATTTTTTACCATAATTGTTCAAATTATTGTCCTAGGTTCAGAATTATGTGTGTCATGTCTATTATATAGACCCTAACTCTGTATTTGTACCATTACGTTATACAAACACATTTGAAGCATTGTACACAGGTGAGCGCTTAAGGGTCAATGACCCTCTTGTTGAAGTTTCTTGTCCATCAACGGGCTATAGCAAAGTTATGGGGCTGTGTACGTAACTGTCTGTAATGTTCAGTTCATATTTTGATTATTAATATGTTACAAGTTAGTGTTTGTAGGTGACTGTCAGTTTTGTCATCATTACTTTTATGTTAGAAGTATAATAAAAAGAGTAACTGGGAACTGGATTCATGTTTTATTTATCGCTAGTATTGGCATTTAAAATTAAACTTAGAAACCTCAAAAGATTTATGGAATCTGACAAGTTTTGACACAGGCCAGAATTGTTCAGAACAGACACATAGCTATTGATAAATTGCGTAATTGTATCACACCCATTCTTCGGTACACAAAAGATTCACTATTTGATTGAAAAGCTTTGAGAATTTTAAATTTACTTAAAAGTTGACCATCGGCATTTTAAAAGATTACTGTATAAATGATGTATGACCAGATTGTTTTTCACTGTAATAAGAATCATTTGGAGAGTGCATGTCTCAGAAATTCAGTGTGTAATCAGGAGTCCTGCTTTGCAACATCACCTTGACCTGAGTTTGAAATGAATTTGCACAGCTTAGGATGATACGTAGAAGCTATACTGCAGCCAGAAACGGAAGGTTTTATTCTGCTTTTGCGACCAGTGCAGGTCATGATCAGTCTGCACATCCATGCAGTCTGATTATGATCTGTACTGTTCGCCATTCAGTCAGTATCTTTTTGGTATGCACCCCTTTTAAGAGCTTAAACTGCGAGGGACAAGTTCATTAGGGTAAGGTTTAAGGTTATATTGTATAAATTACGTCCGCTAAGCAACGTGTGATCTTCATGGTTTCAGGGGAAAACGTTTTTTTTTTCAAGGTCAGAGAAATGTGAAAAATGAAATTTTAGATAAGTCGTGGGAGGGGGGGGGGGGCGGATTCTGGATCGATATTTAAAATGTTCAGTGGCTATGAATCTTGAAGCAGGAGAGAGGTACAGGAACTGATAAGACACGACGCCAAACTAAATGTTGAAACGGGAACAAAAAATCACCACTAATTTATGTGTTCCCCGAATAGTTATTTCACTTATGTCCTTATAACTGATAAGTGGATTTCAAAAGTTTTTCGTTTAGTCTCAAAGCCCTTGACTCGAACTAGATCAACGTTTCGTTTCAGTCTCGGAAGACCTGCATGCTGGCGTTGTCTCGTTTCTTCACTACACACAATGATTGGATAAACTCGAACTAGATCAACGTTTCGTTTCAGTCTCGGAAGACCTGCATGCTGGCGTTGTCTCGCTTCTTCACTACACACAATGCTTGGATAATCCATAATTATTGTGAATAAAAACAAGAAAAGTCAAGCATTTTAAACTGAAAATAATTGGGAGTTAGGGTGCTTCTGAGATACTACGTTTTCACTAAACCAGTAAACCCGATCTATCAAATACATAGAAGAAATTGCGACAGAAAGCTGTGATGACATATGACACCAGTATTGGATTTTCCATGAATCGGACTCGTGAGTGGTTCCAATAAGCTTGAAGCTTTCATCACAATTGAGCTAAAAGAAATTAGTAAAAACTAAAATTGTGATAATTTAAATAAACATTTAAAAAAATTATCTTCACGTAGTCAAATTAAGAAGATATTGTGATAAAAACGGCGATAAGTAATTATTTGAAAGCTATTTAATGCACATGCATTGAATGATTATGAAGAAGATTATGATAAACTAGAGCTGCTTTTGAGAAAAGAGCATGTCTCCCACAACTGCCTAATCATCTAAATAATAAGTCAGTCTTTACATACTGTTAACTCACTACAAATATATATCTTTGAAGAGTAAAAACGCTGATTTTGGGTAATTCAAGGGCCATAATTCTGAAGTGCATGAGCGATTTGACATGTTAATGAACTTGGCCGAGAAGTTATGGTCAAAAACATTTGGTTCAAGTTTTCTGAAGATCGGATGTTCGACTTAGAGCGCGGACAAGAGTAAAAAGGCCGATTTTTCGGTAATTCTAGTGCCATAATACCGAAGTGCCTGGGCCGACTGGCTAGTTATCGAACTTGGCCGAGGACTGTGGTCAAACACATTTTGGTCAAGTTTGGTGAAGATCGGATGAGAAATGTTCGAGTTAGAGTGCGGACAAGATTTGTGACAGACAGACAGGAGTAAATCAATATGTCTCCCACACCACATAACGGTGAGTGGTCGGTGTACTTAGACTGATAAACTGCACACTTAATAATAATACTGAATGATAATTAGTCAGCAAGAATAATTGCCTCTAAATATTATATCATTCTTAAACAACTAAATTCAAAACTTTATTTGGCATATATGAATGATCCTTTCATAAGACTGAATCAGCATTAATAGAAATAAATACAATTAATGATCACATAATACTTTGTTGAAAATGTATATAATACCATGTTGATGTAACATTAACATTTGTTATAACGGTATATATGACATGTTTCGGACCGTCTTGGATTTGGCCGCTCTGACTCGCATTTATCGTACACTCGATTCAGGTTACTATGACGAAAATTGGTGTGTTTTTTTTCGCCGCAAATTCTTGATTATATTTTTTTAAACACTACGCCCAATGTTTCTTTTAACCAAACTGTGCAGATATTTTGGGCGAAATGTTAGGAGACACTGTTGATTGAGTGACAGTGAAAAATATATTCGGTTGAAAATAGCACGCGCATGAAACGTATACGTTGGACATAAGTTTTTATAGCCACATGCAGAAATGGGCAAAAAAAACGAAATTTTCAACGAATACATCACATTTTCATTAGTCTGGAAAAAATCATTTTTAAAACAATAAAATTTTATTGACACGTCTCAGTTATGCAACACAGATTTGCTAATGCTAGATTCACACGGCCGGTCGGATCGACCGGATCGTTCCAAAACATTGTTTGGGTACTGGACTAGTGTGATCGGGATGATTAGTGTTATGTCCTTAATTTGTATAAATGTTTGATCAATTATCCACCGAGGGGATCGGAAAGTTATCGACTGCGTTCATGCGGCCGTCGGGTGGCGGTCGAGTTAACATTGACAAAAAATTGGGAAATGGTCGTTCGATTAGCAAGAGGTCGGGATATTCGTTATAGGTCTACTTTGATCGGCAATGCTCGAACTTTTAATCCGATATGTTTGATATCTAAAAACATTAAGAAGCGGTCGGTTGGCAAGCGTTCGTGAAGAAATCATGAACAGATCATGTAGCAATAGACTCTTCATCGTTTAGAAACTGCCTTGATGGGAAAAAGATCGAACAACGATGCTTGACTGCTGTTCGAAATTGCCACCCGATCGATGCCATCTGCTGTCCAGATTAATTCAAACTTCTACTACCACCATCACTACCACTACCACTATGATTAGTACCACTACAACCACCACTACTACCACTACCACAACCAACCACTATCACTAAAACCGCGTCGATAGCCTAGTGATAGAGCGTCCGCTTCGAGTGCGGAAGGGCGTGGGTTAGATCCCCCGCCACGTTATACCAAAGACGTGAAAAATAGATCCAGTAGCTCCCTTGCTTGGCGCTCAGCATTAAATAGGAAACTGGCTTCTCTTCTCTCGTACACACGTCGAGATGGATTCCATCAGGTATGAGGTGTCGAGAGTGATTATTATAAGTTGTAGAACTTGCTTCACAACCTACCTAAAATGAATTATGTATAAAGTAACTACTACCAACACCATCACCAACACCAACACCAACACCAACACCAACACCACCACTACCACCACCACAAACACTAGTATTACTACCACTACCGCTATAACTTCTACTACTACCACCATCACAGTCACCACTACCACCACCACTACTACTACTACGATCACCACTATTACTTCTACTACCACCACTACTACTACCATCACCACTACCACCATTTCTACTTCTGTCACCACCACTACCATTACAACTACTTCTGCTACTAACACCACCACTACTACTACCACTACAACTATCACAACCACCACTATTTCTTTCTTTGTTGACCATCACGCCGTTTCAAACAGTGACGTCATGATAATAAAATACGCTGCTATGGCCTGCCTGTTTCTTTCCTATGAGACAGCATGTGTTCATTCGGCGCACGTATATATGAAACTCAAACATCGGTAATCCCCTGTGTATACATTTTTTTAAATTACATCGAGTATAAAACATCATTATACATTTTCGTTAGTATCAGTGTAACAGTTGGGGACATCCGTTATGGCATTTCATTTTTCATCATAAAGGCCTATAGGCTGTAATTTGCGGAGAGCCCAAATGCAGTGACGGGATTATTACATCTATTTTATAAACACTGAGTAAACAATATATTTTCATGGCCGGCTCCTGCGGTGTGTCCAGGATGGATGGGTTCCGATCCCCTTCCTGAAATGAGTTTAACTAAAGTATAATTTGTATTTTCATGCACTTTTATACCACAACGTATGTGACATATACGTTTCGGTGTAAACTGTCCAAAATGACCAAACAAATATGCCACATCAGACAAATGCTAATTTTACGGTCGAATATATCACAGACGTGCTAGATCTGTGACATATACGGCTCAACATAGCCGCCAACCGTTAAATTACTGAAATTTTGTTGAAAAAAGACCACAGAATTAAAGATTGTATTAATTATTTTTCATGGTAGATTTTAACTTCGATTATTACTGTATAGCGGGTTATATTCGCGGAGGTTTAATTTTCGCTATACTCATATCTAATCGCTGTACAAAAAATTAATTCCCCAGTTTGGTAATATGTCTGTGTAAAATCAACGTGGTTAATGATGAATTACAGAGTAGACCAAACACCACTCCTAAAATTTGTACTGAGATGTTTAAAAATCGCCCATTTGACACAATCATCATGTCCTTGAGACTGAAACACAAGCCCTGTTCAATTCATTGATATATATACAATGTAATTTATAAATCCACCAAGCAGTTACAGAGCGGACACAAAGTCAATGTCTTGATGGAATAGATGATCAGAGGAAAGAGACATCATTTTTATCTGTTATTTTCTGTTCTATTGTCAGTTTACTCAATTATGTCCCCACTATTGATAATAATAACTGGAATGTTTAAGGATGTCTTTGAGACATAATAATATTTATATATCAAATGGTTTGTCAATATAAGGCTGAACATCACTAAATCCGGCTGTTCTTTATTTCATATAAAATCCAGTTATTTTAGAACGGGTTTCCGACATTTTCTAGCATCAGATTTCCAGTGACTTATATTCCCCTAAAGGACTATAGAAAAAGAAAAAGTAACTTTCATATAATAAAAACAATTCGTTCATCAGTTGACTTTGTAAGTAAGACAGAAATTGTTTTCTTTAGTATTTTGTTAAAAATAGAACAGACGATGTACATATTTTCTTGTCGCTGCCGTCAGGAATATTATGTTATATTGTCGCTCCGTACATATACAGTTATAACTACATTTTTTTCTTGTTGCTTTAATTTTTCTTGTCCCTCCGTTAAAATTCAAGACTGATTTTCAAGACACCATAACATGTAAAGATATACATTTGATCAACGTATTGTGATAAAAGACTCTTCTCTTATTAGCCAGATACGACTTACAAATGAACAAACAACACAATGTTGTTGTTGTTGTTTTTTTTATATGAACTGTGGGAACCACAGACCGACTGTTATTTATCTCATACTTCACAATTCATTATATCATTCCAAAACTTTATAATGCATAATACAATCATTGCATATAAATGTATTGATCAATATATCAAAATATGTTTTGATTTAATGCATTTAACGTTAAACGTAACGCATAAATTATTGTACGATTTCTGTACAAATGATGCCATTTTCATAAGCACCGTTTCATTGAAATATAGAAATATTCATTCAACACGATTAATGTTTAAAAAGAAAATCACAACTTGCCATCGGTCGTTCCCAAAGCTGAATGACTGTTTAGCGCAAATACTACTGAAAACTTCGTGCATAATCTACAGCGTCACCGATCTAGAGACAGGCAAAAGTACCAAATTTTGCACAACGGTAGCTTAGGACAAAGCTACTGTCGGAGCTAAATAATAAAGGGAAATCAATTTTCGTCTTATTCACTCCTTTGAAACGACGAAAATTTCGTGTATATTCCTTATCGCTGCGTAGCAACAAATTTACCACTGTTACAGCGTACACAGGAGGCAGCGTGCATGGCAGATTAGTTAAACGGGATCTGTTTTGTTCTGTACTCTCGCTGCCTACATGCTATGTGAACGTATTGCAATGTTATGTTTTTTTCATTAATCTTAAAATGAAACAGTTTACGCGCAGAGCTCTTTAAGGTTTTGACTTATTATCTTATACAATTTAAATTTTCAATTTATTTATATCTCTCAAGTTACAATACATGACAACATGAGGTATAAAATATATTACTTAAAATGTCTTCTTAACATAAATAACTGACATTCAAATAAGTAATGGAACTAATCTCTAAGTTTGTTGTTACAAAAATTGCATATTCTCAAATTATTATCAACTGAGTTCCAGCTTCCAGTTTCAACCGACATCTTATGATTTGGAGGACGATGTTTTTAACAAATAGTCTTCAAATTTAAATCAATTTTACATTTACTTGAGCTACATGTGGTCTAGTGGTAATACGCTTGACTGTCAATCTAGATGTCCGGGTTTCGAATCCAGGCACTGGAAATTTCTGAGATACTCTTGAGTGTGTCCCACCTAACTAGAGGCATGTACAGGAAAGACGGCTTCGCGTGTATCGGTGCGATACACCGGGCACGTTTAAAGAACCAGACTGTCTATTCGCAAAGGGTTAGCCGGACAGGCCTTTATCTACAAAGGATTTCTCTCTATCTGTTCAGGGGGCTTTTTATCTCACTCTGTCCTTCTGGTCAGATGGTGTCTGTACTAGAAGTTGATGAATTTCGCGCCAGCTGTGTAGATGAGTTTGCTAGCGCCTTCGAATGTGTTTATCATGAAAAGGGCGCTATATAAATCTGGTAATAATGATAATAATACATCGGAATACCACTTGTTTAAAAACAAATCTTACAGTTTGTGCTTAATGGTGGCTGATAATCAGTTGTAATTTACAAATGAGTGTCCCAAATTTTGTATAATCCAAATTTTATAGAAGCATTTCTAGCGTTTTAAATCCATTTGAACATGCGTACTGGAACAGGATTTGTGTACCTAATATGACTTAGCATATTACTGTAAGACAAACTAGATCATTTTGGAAATTATAGACAGGCTTCACTTTTAAATAAGCTTAGTATGTTATAATTACAGATTCAATATATATACTAAGCGCTTTAACACCAAACATTTCAACTGAAATCTCTCAATAATCTCAATGTTACCAAATTCCCAATTCCCCCAAATTCACAACCGTAAAATAAAATTTGTTTGACATCAGTTTTGTTAAAAAGATCTTTTTGCATGTCGATAGGTAAGTAGAAAGTCTTCGTGTTCTTAATGAGACTTGATATAGCTTCTTTAGCAATTGACTTTTCACATTAAAAAATGAACCACTTCTGCTGAATAAAACGCCTAAATATTTATATTCATTGACAATTTCTAACTAAAAGAGTTTTAGTTTCCATTCATTGCAGTAGTCTGTGTATATGTTTAAAGTATTTTCTGATTTTGATTGAATAACAGTATCGACTGAATAAAGAATAACAAAAAGTTAGCAAAGTTCAACACATCATTATAAAATTGGTTTGTCATACAGTCAATACAGTTAGCTGAACCATTATTTACCAATTGTCAATTCAAATACAAAGAAAAGAACAAAGGCGACACATTTATGCCTTGATGAACGCCAAAATGAGCATTGATATAGGACTTTGCATTGGCTTAAATATTTTTCACTTTTCAAAAAAAAAAAAAATTCCATTAATACTACATTAATACTTCAAGCAAATATTTTCCCAGACACCGCTCTCCAAAGGCACTCTTCGGGTCCACAAAGTCACAGAAAAGTTTCTTCTTTTTTTCGGCTTCCGTTAGCAAATCAATTGAAGTATTACGAATAAACATACTAGTTTTATAAAATAACCCTTTCTATACCAAAATTGATACATTCGTGTGATATCCGCAGCTCTTCACACAAGCCTAGTTTTCCACACATGTGAAGCATTGTTTGTGAAAATTGAGGCTAAACACACCGCTGCGTGCACTTTATCGTAATGGAATGTCTCATGATCGAGTCGTCAAAGTCACTGACTTACTACTATCAGGCATTGACGCTTTAAATGTGAAATCTGACTGTCAACATCGAATGCGCACTATGTATGGAGCGTTTCAAACAACATTTATTTATTCTTTTCATTGTTATATTTTGAGCTATGCGCCGTTTTAACAGTATTGCATTAGGTAACGACGGGCATGTTCCAGGATTATGTACCCGTACAAACCTGTTATCAGCAATTGACTACTAAACAAATAAGGGATGAGTACAAATTATTTTGGACGCAATGTCCATCAAATCGTCATGGAGAATGACACCTAGCCAATGGATCGAATTTGCGAACCAACGATCCATAGATCTACGCTTTCCTTATTGATCGGGCTAACAGACAGGCAATTTATTTATGAAATGATTAAGAAAACTAACATTGACTTTTAAAACTTAATGATTTCTTTTCTTTTCCCGTCTTATCGGAAAATTTGGTAATCATTGAAAAACAACACTGTGGTGGAATATTATTTACATACAAAAGCACTGGAGCAAACATTCTGCAGAATGGCTGCATTAAAATGATCTCTTCTGTAAATGCGATGAAAAGATTGCGGAAAACAAAACAGTTTCGTTACTGTTGCCACTAATGGACTGTCCTTACATGGAGATGCTATTTGCTAAAGTATACAGATTAGTCCGGTGAGATCCAATGTACCTGTTTGAAACATTGCGTGTCTCAAATTGACTGCTTATTGCTAATAGAAATCTACCGTATTAATTGAAAATAAAAACAAATAGTCATTGGTCAATATACATTTATTATATAATTCCACTTTTGCAAACAAAAACTTGGCTGAGCGGCTGAGGGTCTGATTGCTTGAAAATTGTCAGCAGTCAATTTGATTTTAGACAATATAGAGTGACTTTATGAAAACTATGACATGACTGCGGCTTTTTTTATGGAAAATGCTAAAAAAAGTACAAATAGATTATGTTTAAGTAGCATAGATACAGAAATAAGCCACAGTCTTAAACTGTACTTACGGAATTTAGACAGAGAGGTGGTCATGCAATCATAGAAATTTACATCAAACATTTTTACGCTTGGTGAATGAGACTAAAAGAACCAGTGCATTTCCTTTTCGTAATATTATGTGTTTAAAGTGGGCAAGCCTAAAAAATATTTGTCTAACTTGTTTACACTTTGTTCTCTAAAACATGAAAATGCTCGTTCAAATTGTGGACAGTTCCTTATAAATTCCTAAGAGATATTCCTGAGAGATATTCAAACAACACTTTAATAACGTAACTGTTTTATTTTTTTTTTTAGGAAAAAAACTGTTAGTCTTCCTTGATAAGGAAATGAAACAGGCTAGTTAATGGTATCCAGTGTTTATGTTACACTAACTGTTTTTTTAGAAAGTTGTAAACTGTTACTTTATCGTGTTTAATACAGAAATCCGGGGCCTCCGTGACCGAGTGGTTAGAGTCGTTGACTTCAAACCACTTGCCCCTCATCGATGTGGGTTCGAAACCTCATTTGAGGCGTAGAATTCTTCACGTGAGGAAGCCATCCAGCTGGCTTACGGAAGGTCGGTGGTTCTACCCAGGTGCCCGCTCGTGATGAAATTATGTACGGAGGGGCACCTGGGGTCTTCCTCCACCATTAAAGCTGGAAAGTCGCCATATGACCTAAAATTGTGTCGGTGCGACGTTAAACCCAACAAAATAAAATAAAAAAAAAATACAGAAATCCCCGACATAGATGTATTTTTTAAAGTTATTAAATATTCATGAAAATGGAAATAAAATTTTCTGTTTCCTCTTCTCAAAAATTGATACTGTTATAAGGAAGGCAGACTATCCAATATACTTCTGTTTACTGGAAACTATGACGTGAAAGTCATTAGCCCCTAATTGTGCAAGATAAGACAGAAATCCCTTGGCCATCTGCCAAGATCCAGTCATATATGTCTAGTAGGAAATGAAATTTGTAAAATGACACATAAGTGTGTGACGTCGAAGTTACAAATGTCTATAATTTGTAATGAAATACACAGTGGCGAATTACACGTGTGTGCAACAATTTAAGTGAGTTACACGTGTGTAACGACTGTAGTGGTAGGCAAGTGTTTTTCACGTCGAGTGAAAAACACAGTGGTGAATTACACGTGTGTGCAAAAACTGAAGTGAGTTTCGCGTGTGTTCCGACTGTAGTGGTAGGCAAGTGTGTTTCATTTGACGTCGCTTTCCGTCGTGTGTGAAAACACAGTGGTGAATTACACGTGTGTGCAAAAACTGAAGTGAGTTTCGCGTGTGTAACGACTGTAGTGATAGGCAAGTGTGTTTCATTTGACGTCGCTTTCCGTCGTGTGTGAAAACAGTGGTGAATTACACGTGTGTGCAAAAACTGAAGTGAGTTTCGCGTGTGTAACGACTGTAGTGATAGGCAAGTGTGTGTCACATTTGATGTCGGTTTCCGTTGTGTGTCAGATTGATCACGTGACACTGTAGTGACTTTCAGGTGAAATTTCAAAGTTTTCAGAATTGAAAATATTATACTTTCGACCCCCACATACTTTGACATTTGAAAATGTAGCCACAAGGTGCATTGATTTTTAGTCTACGACCTCTAGAAAGCGGTGTAGTCAGTTTCAGGTGGTATGCCACATGTAGTGACATTCCGTTACATACCAGTATTTGTGTGTGTGTGTGTGTGTGTGTGTGTGTGTGTGTGTGTGTGGACTTGTTTGGGATGGAATGTCGCTACATTTGAGCGCACGCACACCATCGACTTCACTACAATTTGGACACTCGCTACGTTTTTTTCTGTAGCGACTTTTAGAAAGCTGGCAAAATACTTCTTTTCATCAATACTTTCATTAAAAATAAAATTCGGCTCATGTGTGAATTGCTGGTGTGTCGATAATTTTGCGCACAGATTTTGGGTCATTTTTAAGCCAAACACAATTTACTCCATTTCTGGTATGACGCATGCGCAGTAGACCCGTAATAAAACGCATGGCGGAGATTGTTGTTAGAGTCCAAGATCAGGTCAGTACACATTGTGACAATTACTACAACATATAACACAGAAAAGTCACTGTGAAAATATAAAAAAAAATATGTTTATACGGGCAGATCTACATGTACAGTGTTTGAATCCGCAGTACACTAAAACATGTTTTACAAATGATGATTCAAAGAAAACTGAACACAACAAGTACAGTATTCTAGCCCAACACAAGCCATTGATGATGTCAACTTCATTTTATTTACAAACGGATTTGCCAAAGGGTGTTGTTGATTTTTTTTGTTGTTTTTTTTTTTTCAAGGAACACAACGACTTGAAACATTAATGATTAAATATATTTAATACAGGAAAAACGCACGGTATACCGGATTGAGATCATGTTCAATAGAAAGCTCTGATGTTAACGAAAAAGATACGGACACATCTTCACCAAAAACTTTGACAAGGAGAAACGAATCATTTATGATTTTTTTTTTATTATTAATATTTGGAACGTAGATGTTATATATTCTGAGAGGTGAGTAATACACTTCAAGCAATAGGTCTAGACATCATATGTTAACTTTTGTGCCTTCCGTTGGTAAGGTGGTGATTCGGATAATGGCCGTTGTGGACATGATACAGTAATTTCACATGCTTATTTATTAGATGCCAAAAAACTTACACAGCATCAAGTTTACTTTGTTCATATGTGGTGTTATATTGCTTACTTCTAAGAAAGAGCTATAAAAAATAGGAAGTGGCTAGGTAGCTAGCTAAAAATATTCAGCTCCGAGAAGTTTATATTCTCGATGTCAACATTATAGGATAAATCCCGTTTTCATGTATTAATAACCAATCAACGCCCTTTCCCGGTTTTACGGTGAGGGGCTATCGGTCATTACGCTACATGACGGTAGTGTTTAGATGATCCTTTTTTCAAGTTTTAAACAAAGAAAATGCATACAAAAGTACTGCAGATTATCATTAATGTAGCAAAAATATCCTCAAAGTTTACTTTATATTTGAAACTTTATCTTTTATTCTACACTGCCGCTTCCGTGGCTCGATACCAAATGTGTGAAATTATTCGCATTTTTCAAGGTAAACAGATTATGTTTGCAAACAAATTGTTGCCGAGGTCGTAGAATAGTATAAATTCTATTGTGAGAAAGTAAGAACTTTCCTAAATCCTTATCTTCTGGCAAAAATAATTGCTAATATTGTACACGGTCTTCATATCGGTTAATCTCGCCAGCCCCCCTGACCCTATTTACGAAAATATCGGAAAACGGGATACAATAACAGATGTTTTATTTTCCTATCGGTGTCATATTTTGTTTACATTCACCAATGATAATACAGAACAACATGTCATTTGATTTTATGATAATCTTAGTTAAAACAAAGTTTTAATGTTATTTTTTATTCATCAAGTTTTCCTGAATTATTATTTCTTATAACTGTCGTAGCTCTCAGTATAATCAATCTAATTAAATTTCAACACATATAAGATATAATCTAATTTGGTGTGAAAACAGATTACTGCATGTTATAATAACATCAGGTAAAGTAAATGTTTTCTGAAATTCAGTCAACAGAGTTCTAGGACATGTCTGAATCCATTTACAGTTCTTAAACAGAAAAAATAATGTGTGTAGCAATATTCAACCATCACATAACGTTCATTCAGTCTTTATAAATAACACACATCTCTCTGAATGTTTGTCCGAATACAAGATACAAGAATCTTTATTTTGAGTCGGATGTTTTAACAATATATCATTAGCATTAGTACTAAGCTAGTATAAGAATCCTAAAACCATAAAGGCATAAAACGTGGTTATATCAGGTCATTCTAAAAATAGACACAGGGGCTGATTAGAGAATATGCTATTGGTTCCTCTGTCTGCAATATTTTGTACGCCATTGCAGCTGTCACCTTATCAGGGTACTCTTCAGTTTGAAAACCAATAGGCGATATAGAATCATTATTTATAAATTTACCTTTTCTGCCAACACAATCCTTTTAAGGTAGGATTTCATGAATTTTATCAAAAATGGTTATGTTTATGATTAATTCATCAATAGTAAATTTTTAAAACAATAACCACGTGCTCTGAACTGTTGCATGACGTCATCAGTTTCTCATGAGAGACTGTTCGAGATGTTGCGGTGTGATAGTGGTTGGGTGACCAAGTGGGGTTTCGCCATAACTTAATGGGAGCGACCATCAGAAAATAAAAATAGCGTCAGTTAAGTTATTGTAGCCAGAACTAATAGGTAGCCAGCTCCAGCTACCAAGACTAAAGGTCTAGGTTACGCCGGCCTTATAGACATATATGTCAAGGTAGTCCAACTAATTGTACGTGAGCCACAATATTGTGATAATTTTTGCATAGAATAATATCTTTCCTCCACGTACAACATAGAAAGTACCTTTTCTGTGTTGAGCCTTCTGTGATGATTTCTGGACAGAGAGGCGGCGATTACCTGGAAAGAATATCAATTTTAGCTCGACTATTCAAAGAATAGTCTAGCTACTCTACTCACCCTGGCGTCGGCGTCGGCGTCACACCTTGGTTAAGGTTTTGCATGCAAGTACATACAGCTATCATGTAAAGGCATATAACTTTGAAACTTATTTTTTCTTCTTTGGGGTTATAAAACTAGTTGATAGCATCTAGTCCCATAACTCTGACCTTCATTTTGGCCAAATTTTGCCCCCTTATGGACTTAAGTAAATTCTGGTTAAAGTTTTGCGTGCAGTACATACAGCTATTACTAAAAGGCATATAGATTTGAAACTTTTTTTTCTTTTTATAGATCAATTACCTGCCTCACTGGGTCAAATCCCATAACTCTGACATGTATTTTGGGCAAATTATGCCCCCTTTTGGATTTAGAAAATCCTGTTTAAAGTTTTGCGTGCAAGTACATACAGCTATTACCAAAAGGCATATAGCTTTGAAACTTATTTATTCTTTGTCTAGGTCAATTACCAACCTCACTGGGTCAAGTTCCATAACTCTGACATGTATTTTGAGCAAATTATGCCCCCTTTTGGACGTAGAAAATTGTGGTTAAAGTTTTACATACAAGTTAAACTCTCCAAAACTAATCCAGATATGGAATTGAAACTTAACATGTTTCTTCGGGATTATAAAACTAGTTGATAGCATCAAGTCCCATAACTCTGATATGCATTTTGGTCAAATTATGTCCTGTTTCGAACTTAAAATTCTTTTGATATTTAACATTTTTGGTAGTAATCTCCTGATTCTGTGACAATATTTCGAATAGTCGAGCTTGGCTGTCTTACGGACAGCTCTTGTTTTCTTTCAATTCAGCTGATGTTCATGTAAATAAAAGGCAAAACACAAGTTTGTCACTGTTTTTAACAACCCACCCTAAAGATTACACAAATTTTACATGGTTTTGATTCATGTTACGTGATCAATAAAGACCAACCACACTGTCAACGTGTACCGAGTGTAATGGCGGACATGTAAATACAGCTAGGTAGCCAAAATGAAACATATAGTTTATTAACATGTTTTACTGTTATGTTTAAACCATATGAAATGATTCAGTTTTATTTTGTTTTACGATTTCTTAAAGTAAATATATTGCCTGATCGTGTTTTTACCTAAATCTAATTGCACCACAGAAAAAAATCATGATTTTTGCTTTAACGATACGGTATCACGATACAATGCCTGGGTATCGATATAGACCGATACTAGACCACATATGTATTATAGTAACAATCACAAATGTCATTGTCGCCATTTCGATAAAGGGAAACTACTCTTCGCGCTTTTTTGTCTACATTAAAATCTAAGATCGCTGTTACATTCCGTAAATGGTCGAGTGGTTTTATATTTCTTTTAAACAGAACTAGTTTCATAATAATTTAATGAAATTTAAAAAAAAAATCACAAATATATTTTGATACTTATTAAAGTTAAAAGTATTATCATTAACCAAAATCAAACTGTGAATACCAAAAATGACACGAGGTGACACGCTAATTGCCGATCGAAAACAACATCCATTATTGAAAGGAGGAAGCCAATTTGCAACAGTCTTATTTGATTACGGTTACGATTTATAACATTTTTTTATTACTGCCGATCGAGGCTTAGTAAAAAAAAATCTTCGAAAAAGCAGAAATTGTAAGTATATTTAACAGCTGTGATGACAGAAAAAAAAACTAAACACAGTTATATTATCAAGAATTAAAATGCTTTCGTTTTCCATATATATATCACCAGTTTTCACGACCGTGATTTTCGGAGATTTCTGTCATTTTCAACAGACGTTTCTAATGCACTCTTAATGATAAATCAATAAAACGGCTGAATTCAAGAAAAATATGACAACTGTTGCAAAAGTAGCTCTTAGTTTGAAACAAATTTTTTGAGAACAAAACTTGTAAAAGTGTCAAATCCCACCCTCTTTTAGGCAATGTTAAAATGTAGTCTCATTAAGAAAATATCTTCAAAACCCCTTTTATAAATGGCAAATAATTATAAAAATGATACGTTGACAAAACTTGATATTTTTAAATAGATTTTGGAAGGGTAGAAAAATAAAAAAAAAAGAATCTAGAGTGCTATAAGTCCTACAAGAGCATCAATGCTATGCGCTTTGCAGTTGACTTGACAGTTCAAAATTGCATTCATTCAATATGTGTAAGTATCGTGATACTTATCGCGATACAACCAAAAGTATCTAGCGATAAATTTTCAGGGGCGATACCCAACTCTAGTTTTCACGTAAAGAGAGGGATTATGACCTATCACGAAAATGTCTCAGAATCAGTTTTGACGTCAAATTATTTGGACTATATAAAGTCAAGGTAGCCGGATCTTTAATAAACTGTATTATAAAGCATCATTATAAGTTAAATAAATGACATTACTTGTGATTTATTATTTAATTTTTATTGTTTATTTCGCCGTATTTACGTGACTCATATTATCGGTGTGTATATAAATTTTTAACATAACGTATTTAATGATTTTTTGTTGTTTGTTATAATTTCAATATATATTCAATACTTCCGTATTGGAAGTAACTCGACCACTGACACAAGCTGTGGATATCAGATATTTTGTTTTATCATGGCAGGTCAGATATGTCTAGCGTAACGGTATGAATACTGGTATTTAATGTTGTTTTTGTTGTAAATGACAATCCAGCTCTGACAAAATACATGGTTACGCGTTCATATTAATGTACTTTATCATCCTGTGTACGTTCTTTACCGCATTACCGGATACAGGCATTTACACAACAACTTTATAAACTCCACAGCAGGAATATATACATCGAAGGTCCACTACTAACACCCGAACAAGTATTATAGGAAAAACAGAGTTTGCAATTGAGACTTCATATTTACTGAAAATACGACCAACTGCATCTGATCTGACCAAATTGTCATGAATATGTTCAAGAATAACCAACAAATAAACACAAACCTTTTGCCTATTTCAAACCGAATGCGACAGCTTACGAGCCCGTTTCGAATCTTTGGATGTTTTCGAAAGCTCACAAAAACTTCATGAAAATCATTCATATAATACAGGTAATATACAGTTATATACAAGTTTTCGGGTGGACAATTTTTGGCCCTTCCTGAATAAATGTACGTGTTCTCACAACTTCATCTGCAAACTTAATCAGTAAATCGACATCTCTTTTCAGAATATAGATGAAAAACTATCTCACACTGTATATTGTGCGAAAATTAGAGGAGGTATTTTTTCTCCCTTGGAGCGTATCACTGGCAATTGTAATAACTGAACAAAGATCACAATAGCAGGGCTTTTTTTATGAGTTGGGAAAGATGCTGGGCACTGGTAAAATGGGGAAAAATCAGGCGAAAGAGGCCATTTTGGGGGAAATTCACAATATTATAAACATCATGGATTACTGCTTTTACAAGTTTAATATGGTCATTAAATATTTTTTTTTAGCAATTCATATTTTAAGTTCCTTAGTAACATTTCAGGGATTAAATTTAATTTCTCTCCTCACTAACAATCATGAATGTAGTGCCATTTTTTTTCTACTAGCGACATGGTGGGTTCTACTTTGTTGTATATAGTTTCATAATAAATGTTCAGCTCCTTTTCAACTTTTTCAGGGTTCGAAAAGGCCGGCCGGGAATTCCTAATTTTGAAATTACGAACGAAAGTACTGGAATCTCTAGACTTTTGGCTGGACTCGTAAGTTTTATGTTCTTTCAGGTCACTGCCCATGGTGTTGCTAGCATTTTAGGTCTCGCTGCTCTTTTTCTACCCAAAGAAACTAAGTAATGTAATTTCCCTCTCCATTTTCGCAAGTTTTGAATCACAGACCAATTGTTCACTATCATGAGACGCAGTGTCATGCGCAAAAATCAGATCACTAGGCTTAAGGTCAAGGTCACGATTAAGAGGTCATAGGTCAAATTCAAGAATGACTTTGTCTAGAGTATATCTTCTTCATAAATACATGGAGGAATTTTAATGTAACTAGTGGCACAATTGTTCACCATCATACGACAGATTGTCATGTGCAGGTCCCTTCTTTATAATTACTTCCTTTGTTGCCACTATAAATAGCTTATATTGTAACTTTTTTATTACTATTTGTAGGGAAAAATCAAGACAACTTTCCTGTAGTACAACATGCATGTTACACCCAGTTCCTTAGTTGTTGCTATAAAAAGTTACATAGTAATTTTATTTATAATTGACGGTAGGGAAAATCCAAGACCACATTTCATTATTTTAGGAGTATTTCTCTTCCTGGTAAGGATTTTTTGTGGACTTAGAAAAACAAAAGAATTACAATAATTACTAAAAATATTGTAAACCACAAAATGAAAATTCCATTTTCAAATACAGGTGCTAGTGTAAAGAAATTTGCTGTTTCGGGCATAATATTATATTGTGACATTCTGGCATTCTTCTTTAAATGTACAGTGCTCAGCATCACATCTTGATTAAAGTGTTGCAATCAAATATGTATAGCTTATAAGGAATACAGCTTTGAAACTTATGTTTTCTTCTAGGTCAATTACCAATCTCACTGGATCAAGTCACATAACTCTGATACATATGCATGTACAGTCAAACCAGTGAACAAAGACAACTCTTCGGAACAAGCAAAAATGGTCTTTGTTCACAGTTGGTCATTATTCTGGTAGAAGAGTCACTTCTCAGTTAGCCATTATCATGCTCAGATAAAAATAATTTTTACAGCTTATTGCTTTCTTTATGTTCTATGTATTAATTCATCAGTGGCAAACTTGCAAATTTTCAATCAAGCAGTAATAATTATGTTTGCTGTAATAAGAAAGGCGTGAAAATGTAGTGGATTTCAATTATTTTCATGCCGGACGTCCAGCTTGGTCGTTATTGGGGAGCAAATATGACCCTTGGGAATGAATTAGGCCGGTCGATGGTTGCGTTCGCCATGTGGTCACTAAAATAATTCACAGCCTTTTAAGCTCGACTATTCTTCGAATAGTCTAGCTATTCTACTCACCCTGGCGTCGGCGTCAGTGTCGCACCATGGTTAAGATTTTGCATGCACGTACATACAACATTTAGAGGCATATAGCTTTGAAACTTATTTTTTCCTTTTTCTAGGTCAATAACCAACCTCACAGGATCAGGTCCCATAACTCTGAGATGAAATTTTGCTAAATTATGTCCCCTTTTGGACTTAGAAAATCCTGGTTCTTATTTTGCATGTACATGTAAGATACTATCTCCAAACGTAATGCAGATTCTTGTTTGAGACTTCATAGATATTTTAACATTTATTGTAATATTTCTGCTTCTGGGACAACAATTCTAATAGTTCATCATTGGCGATATATGACCATTCTGTGTCGATTCACCATAAAACCCAACTCACTCACTCACTCACTCATTATTAGCTGTCTTACGGACAGCTCTTGTTAGCATTGTTGTCCACTAAATACAAAAGCGGAGATGTATACTCGTTTGTAATCATAAATGGAGTTCAGTTTGTTGATAAGTGCATTAAAGTCCAAACCGGCTCTACTAAAAAATCAAAAAGAAACTTCTGATCAGTGATATTTCAACCAAGTAGATTTGGTGCATTTACTCACATTATCATGTTTGTTGCCATTAGAATTAATGATCTGTACCGTCCAGTGCAATTTAATGTGTGATAACTTACTATAACTCTGAAATATATATTTGATATGTGTACATATGCTGGATAATGTGTTACAATTGTTTGCACATAATCTTGCAGAATAATGAAAAGGTCCTAAAGAAGAAAATCCTGTGAAGTTGACCTGAGGGCAGAGGAGAGAGGTCTCTTATCAACAAGATTTGTTCACTTATCTAACGTTATCTTGGTAAGTTTAACACATCCCTATTTCTCCATCTATGATAGAATTTGATGCCTTGAACAGAACTACATTGAATCAAATTACTGTTGGCTAGACACTAGATTTATAACTTTCTTGTGTGTGCTTACATCTATGGTTACAATTCTTCTGTTGTAAGCCACCTATAAGAAAGACATACCCTGAAGTTGGCTAATTTAAACAACTTTGAAATTAGAATTAATATATTAATTTAAAAAAATTGATCAACCTGCACTAGTTCCAAAACAATCAACTAAAATTTTGACATAAAATGGCAGAAAATACCAGAAGAATACATCAAGCAAAAAATGTCAGGTTGAAGTACTGTTAACATTCATTTAAAATTGTTTTGGGTGGATAGTAATTTGTCAAGCCTGCTTGCAAAAGCGAAGACATAGTCGTTCAAATGGCAGTTTGGTTAATGTACATTAGTGCAGGCATCCATCTGGACTTGTTTGTTTGGACCATTACCTCGATATGCATGGTACACACCTATTTATATTTTGCATGAATGTTAACTTTAATGAAGCGGAATGTTTTGCACAAGTCCCATGCTCCTATCTAAAAAGATTAAGGTCACACTTAGAGGTCAAATGTCATGTCAGATATTTTTCAGTTACATCAGACATGTAATTTAAATGCAATTTATTTCAATCGCATTTTAGCTCAACTGTTCAAAGAATAAATAGAGCTATCCTACTCACCACGGCGTTGGCGTCACACCTTGGTTAAGTTTTTTGTACCAGTCCACATTTTGACAAAGTCTTTTGAGATAAAGCTTTGAAACTTTCAACACTTGTTTACAATCACCATGTCCAGTTATAGGCAAACACCCATAACTCCATTAAGAATTTTGGCTGAATTATGGCCCTTTTTGATTTAGAAATCTGGGTTAAGTTTTTATGTACCATGTCACAAATTGACATACGGGCCTTATTTTATCTGTAGTGTAAATGCAGGTATTGCATCATCTTTTTGTAAATTTTTGAGTTATTGAGGTAAATGTTAGATTTCACGCATGAAATACCTCTAATGTTTTTCTGTATTTCATAACTTAAATTTCCATGTAAATTTCATTAAATTCGGTTCAGTAATAAGAAAGTTGATATTTTATAAACTTCAGTAATTTATGTTTTTATCCCCAAAACCACTATAATGGGCCTCAAGTTGTCAATTTAAATTCGCGCCAAAGTAGTTAGATTCCCCGGCTATATCGTGAATCCCGTGGAAACACAAATAGTCGGAGTCCACGGCTTAGCCGTGAATCCCATGGAATTTAGTATTTGGCGGGACATTACCCTTTAAATAGACTGGACTAGTTATGCCTTGCGCACACCACCTTCCGACTTTATAGACGAATCTATGTCTGAATTATTTTCTTGCTAGAAATTTATGCTCGATCGAGGTAAGAAATTTATTTGTTAGATTTTTGTATGATTTTTGCATTACGATTTTTATTTGGTAAATTTTTGTTCATTCTACAGAATTCTGTAACATTTACTTTTCGGCATGTGATTTTAGCTAGTTTCGGTATGTCAGGATGATTTATTAAATTTTTCAGACTTTTGTAAATTATTTCGAAAAAGGAGTCTAAACGTTTCGTTTATATAAGATGTTAGATTTATACTGAAATTTGTAACATGATATTTATAAAGTACTTTGTTTCAAAAACTTATGTCAAACATTTCGTTATTATGGAACGCCATTACTGCATTGTATTGTTATGTATAAATCTATATGGCAAGTCTAGTACCATGTATATATTATTGTAATTTGTAATTGTGTGCCAGTCTATAGCACATCTAATAAATGTCCGTTGTAGTGTATGGCATTAGATATTATATGGATGCCAACTATCATATAACGTTTGATTTACATTGAATTTTGTTAATTTGTAGTTGTAAATAATAGCTGCAGTTTATCATTTCCATTACTATAATGTTTCATCATATACTTTTTATATCATTTCATACTTTAACTTTAGTCTTTTAAGTAAGTAATCTTTGTAATAATGGAAATAATAAGTGACGTATTTTAATCATGTGACGTTTGAACTTAGTAGCACATATATTTTGTATAAGTAGCACGTATTATTTGTGGGAGCCTACGGAGGTATGGTGTACCCAAAGGAGCAGTTTTATGCCCTGACTTATTTGTTTTGCTATGGTGCTTACCATATGTTATACATTTTAGCTTCTTCCGCCAGACGATTTTTCCTGGTGACGTCATAACCCGGAAGTACAATGCCCGAGGTTCACTTGTCTTCACTCGCCTGGATGTGATATTCCCAGCGCAGAGCTTTCGTCCCATGGTTGTGCCGTAAACCGCAAAGACGATGATTTTTGTTATCCTCTGAAGTCAGCTCAGGGATGCAATCACCTACCACCATAGGGAGCCAACACGGAATCAACGTATTCACGGTTTAAAGGGACTGAATTTAGAAGCTACGTTTTGTTTGTGCTACTTAAAGTTCGCAATTAAATTAAAGAACTGTACCACGTCAGATTAGAATGGAACTATAAGAACTTTTGTATCTAGAGATACTGAACTTTCTTTTTTTTTTCTTTCTTATAATCAGTTTTTTTTTTCTTTTCATATCTATTCATTGTTAATAATCATCTTTTGTAAATAAATTTGTAAATATTGTAAAGGGTGTTGATTTGTTCTGATGGTTACTGTCGCCGGTACGGCCTTTCCTATCACATACCAGTTCATATTTTGACTATGTCTTTTAATGTAAAGCTTTGAAACGTTCAACACTTGTTAACCATCACCATGTCTAGTTATATACAAGAGTACAAAACTCCATCAAGGATTTTGGGTGAATTATGGTCCCTTTTGACTTAGAAATCTGGGTTAAGTTTTTCGTACCAGTTCATAGTTTGTGTTAAGTGTTTTATTCATGGCTTTGAAACCTTTATCACTTGTTCAGTATAATAATTTCTATCTGTAGGCAAGAGTACATAACTCTGTCATCTATTTTGGCTGAATGGACCTTTCTGCACTTGGAAATTGGTTCTGTTTTTGTACAAGTCCACGTGTTGTCGAAACTATTTGATATGTGGCTTTTAAACTGTTCATCGTCATGATTTCCATCTGCAGACAAGAGTACGTAACTCTGTCAACTATTTCGCCTGAATTATGGCCATTTCTGCACTTTGAAATTGGTTCAGATTTTTAGCTCGACTATTTGAAGAGTATGTAGAGCTATCCTAGCCACCAAGGCGTCACACATTCGTTAAGTTTTTGTACCAGTTCACACTTTGACAAAGTCATTAGAGATAAAGCTTTGAAGCTTTCAACGCTTGCTTACCATCACCATGGCCAGTTATAGGCAAGAGCACATAACTCCATCCGGGATTTTGGCTGACTTATGGCCCCTTTTGACTTAGAAATCATGGTTAGGTTTTTCGTACCAGATCATATTTTGGCACAGTCTTTTGAGATAAAGCTTCGAAACTTAAAACACTTGTTTACCATCACCTTGTCCAGTTATAGGCAAGAGCACATAACTCCATCAAGGATTTTGGCTGAATTATGGCCCCTTTTGACTTAGAAATCTGGGTTAAGTTTTTCGTACCAATCCACATTTTGACAAAGTCTTTGAAGATTATTATTATTATTATTATTATTATACCAGATTTATATAGCGCCCTTTTCATGATCAATTTCACGTTCAAAGGCGCTTTACATAGTTCAAATGCAGCCACACAGGGCGCATAATTCATCCTCTACTAGTACAGACACAGAGCGATCTGACCAGAGGGACAGAGTGAGACAAAGCCCCCATGACAGAGAGATACAGAAATCAGATACAGACTTGTCCGGCTAACTTAGCCTAGCTCGTTGCGAATAGACAGCCTGGTTCTTTAACGTGCCCAGTGTATAGCACTGATACACGCAAGGATTGCCTGGGTTCCTGACCAGTACACCTCTAGTTGGGTGGGAAACACTGAAAAGCGTTTCTGAAAATTCCCAAGTAGCTGCCGGGGATCGAACCCCCGACCTCAGGATTGGAAGGCCAGTGTGCAAACCACTGAGCTATCCGTCCACCCAAGATAAAGCTTTGAAACTTAAAACACTTGTTTACCATCACCATGGCCTGTTATAGACAAGAGCACATAACTCCATCAGGGATTTTGGCTGAATTATGGCCCTTTTGACATAGAAATCTGGGTTAAGTTTTTTGTACTAGTTCATATTTTGACAAAGTCTTTGAAGACAAAGATTTGAAACTTTCAACACCTGTTTACCATCACCATGTCCAGTTATAGGCAAGAGTACATAACTTCATATCAAGGATATTGGCTGAATTATGGCCCATTTGTTCGTACCAGTTCATTCTTTGTGTAAAGAGTTTGACATATGGCTTTGAAACTTTTATCACTTATTCAGTATAATAGTTTCTATCTGTAGGAAAGAGTACATAACTTTGTCCTATATTTTGGCTGAATTATTGCCTTTTTTGGACTTGGAAATTGGTTCTGATTTCATACAAGTCCATGTTTTATCAAAACTATTTGACATATGGCTTTTAAACTTTGAACATTTGTTTATCACCATGATTTCCATATGTAGGCAAGAGTACATAACTCTGACAACTATTTCGACTGAATAAATGCCCTTTTTCGACTTTGAAATTGGTTAACACATTGCCATTTAGTGCAAGACTTATCGAAATCAACAAATACAGGAACATTGTTTGTCTAATGTATTTTTTCTTTTGTCTGAATATCTGTAGAAATATTTTGACCCAATTCTGCAAGACTTATCGAAAGCCACAAATACAGAATCATTGTTTGTTTAATCTATTTTTATGCCCCCAGCATCTACTGATGCGTGAGGCATATAGTGATTGTCCTGTCCGTCCGTTCGTTCGTCCGTTCATCCGTCCATACAAGGTTAACCAAATGGGACCGTTTCGTCTAGCATCAATACCCCTTACTAGAATTACATCATACTAATGCAGATGTATCCTGTGACCATTCCTCATCTTCAGACGTCACCTGACCTCAGTTTGACCTTGACCTCATTTTGGACTTGGGTTGCTTTATATGTGCCATATCTTGGTTAACCAAATGGAACCATTCCGTTTAGTATCAATACCCCTTACAGGAATGAATTGATACTAATACAGATGTAAACTGTGACCATTCCTCATCTTCAAACATCACCTGACCTCAGTTTGACCTTGACCTTGGCCTCGTTTTGGACTTAAGTGCAAAATCTATCGACAAGGATGATAAGGGCATCAAGCGTGTATTGAACTCAGCTCCTTGTTTTCTTTTGTCTGAAAATCTGTGGTATATTTTGACCCCGTTCTTCAGTCAATTCTTCGAACAGTCAAGCCCACTGTCATCCGACAGCTCTTTTTAATTAACACAGGTCTGCTCACCCAGGGGGTTGAACTATGCATGCGAGGTAGCTATTCACAGGCTTATAAATGGATGATCCATGGTTCTACCAAGGTCTTCCTCCACCACCAAAGCTTGAAAGTCACCATATGACCTTCCTGGTGTTGGTGCAAGGTTACACAATATGTGTGCAAGGCTGTAGCAAATTTCATGTGTTTGTTTAAATTGTTACATCAGTAGTGGTTAACAGGTGTCTAATGGAAAATGGCATACTTGTCATATATGTTCTACAGAGAATTCTCACAAAAGTCCTTGTTTTCTGATGTTTCTTATGTCTGTTTATATCAATTCCAAAATGAATGTTTTCTGTAGTGCCTATGATGTATGTGCAAGGCTGTAGTAACTTTTATGTGTGTACTACATCAGTAGTGGTTAACAGGTGTGTGGCATTATTTTATGCTGTGAACTGAAATTTTTAGCTTATAATGTTTAATTTATAATGGAAAATGGGTGCCTATAATGTGTGTGCAAGACTGCAGTATCTTTCATGTGCGTATTATATCAGTAGTGGTTAACAGATGTGTGACATTATTTTATGCTGTGAACTGAAATTTTTAGCTATGTTTAATTTGTAATGGAAAATGGCAGACTTATCATATATGTTATACTGTGAATTCTCACAAAGGTCATTGTTTTCTAATGTTTCTTATGTATGTTTATATCTATTCAAAAATGAATGTTTAATGTAGTGCCTATTATGTGTGTGAAAGTCTGCAGTAACTCTCATGTGTGTGTTACATCTGTAGTGGTTAACAGGTGTGTGGCATTATTTTATGCTGAAATTTTTAGTAATTATTAATTTGTGCTGGAAAAGGTAAACGTCATATCATGTTGTACCGTGAATTATGATAAACATGACAAAGGTTATTGTTTTCTAATGTTTCTGTTGTCACTTAATATCCATTTTGGATTGAACTTTTAGAGAGGTTTATTTTGGCAAGAATTTTTTGGTCTTGATTAGTTCTGACGAGTGCAGGTATCTTAGGGGATTTGGAGTGCATGCACAATTGTGCCTATAGAACATTATAGTAAAAAGAACTGTGGTCTTAGGCCTAATCTGGACAGAAAGCTCGAGGTCAATTATCTATTTTTGTTATTTTTATGCTCCCGAAGGTAGGCATATTAGATTTCAACTGTATGTCTGTTTGTTAGTTCGTTCATCACAACCTTAACTTTTTTTGCCTGAAGGCACTTTACTCGCGAACCACTGCACTTCCACTGACCTTCAATCTTCACATGTTGATAGTACTTATTGAGTACACGACCCCTACTGACTTTGGGGTCACCAGGTGAAATGTCAAGGTCACCAGGTCAAATGTCAAGGCGCTGCGGGGGCATTTGTCACCATTAGTAGTTGACAGTTCTTGTTCATTCTACATGGATATTATTTGAACAGTGAATGGCTTGTAAACACAGAAATCTGGTAAACATTTGGTTTTATTTTAATCATTACATTTGCTGAAATTGCTTCAGTCTTGGTAAAATGTATTCATCCACTTGAAAAATGTTGAAAATTCTACTAATTTTCAGTTTACATATTCCTGGATGTTTTCTAAATTTGCAGGTTTTTATTCATGAAATGCATTTTTATCAGTTTTATGTTTGAAACAGGCAGAAGAAAATGGTGTGTTACAAATGCTGCAGTATGATATTTTCTTGATTTTAAGCTAGACTATTCAAGGAATAGTCTAGCTATTCCACTCACCCTGGCGTCGGCGTCACACCTTCGTTAAGTTTTTGCATGCAAGTACCTACAGCCATAGAACCGCCTCGGTAGCCTAGTGGTAGAGAGTCCGCTTCGAGTGCGGGAGGTCGTGGGTTCGATCCCCGGCCGCGTCATACCATAGACGTAAAAAATGGTACTAGCAGCTTCCTCGCTTGGCGCTCAGCATTAAGGGGATAGTGCTAGGACTGGTCAGCCCGGTGTCAGTATAATGTGACTGGGTGGGGTATCATGCCACGTGTCTACGGCGTGATATTCCAGTGAAGCTGCACTATAAAGTTGGGCATTGTGCTCACTGCTACAAGTAGACACCGTCGTTTATATGACTGAAAAAATGTTGAAAAAGGCGTTAAACCCGAACACACACACACACACACACACATACATGTAAACGCAACCAATCGGGGATGTAAGCTACAAACCTACCAACTGGGAACTTCTTTATTACTGTAGCTACAGTTATCATATTTCTATCAACTCTTATTCTTATGATCTTAAAATTATCCGAGACTTTAGATTAAAGCTATCTTTAATTGTTAAGCAATGAGATTTTTCACATTCAGAGCGGGGAATTTTGTGTTTAAACCAACTGAGGTGAATGTGTAACAAACCGGGTGTTTGTGTATAGACGAAATGTGGAATTGTGTGTTTCAACAAAACGGGGAGTTAGTGTAAAGACTAAATAAGGTACAAGTGTATAACTAACCGGGTACGTGTGTAAAGTTGAAACGAGGAACTAGCTATTAAAATGGTGAATGCGGAAGCTCCTGTTACATATCATATATATGAGAAAAGACAACCGAGGGACTTAATTTGATTTGATGGGTTTACGCCATTTTAAACACTATTTCAGTTATGTCAGGTGGGCAGTTTACCCAACGATCATTCCTGGAAAGATCAAGTACTAGTACTCAAGCTGTCATCTTTCTAACATAAAGGTCGGTAGCAAGGACTGAACCCATGCCCCTTAATCAGTGAGTACTTACGAGTGATTTTAAGTCAGCGATTCTAACCACCCGAAAACAGAGGCGGTCAGACAACAGAGAAAGTTCTATATTCCGTATGTAGGTACATGTAGCACATCAATCATTCGACATTCAATCAAAAATTGTCTATGTCAAATGTTAACATTAAAATAACTTTTTATGACAAGACATAGAACAATCGAAGAACAAACCAGACTCATGATGCAGAGACATGATAAAGCAGAAAACAGTATCTGGCTTTATCAGTTGTGTGATTAAATCACTTTCCATTGCCTACAGCAACTTTTGAACTTCGATATTATAAGATTCTTTCACTGGTTGTAGGAGCAGATAGGAATATCCGGCCTCGAGGGTAACTGTTTAGGCGGTAAAAGAGGCTCTTTTGCCGAGTAACCGCCTAAACAGTTACCCGAGAGCCGGATATTTCCATCTGCACCTATAACCAGTGGTAGAATCTTTTTCTTGCATACCGGTTTCAAGAAATAATAATAAAAATAAAATCAATTGAACAGCTTTCTTTTTTAGAACTATTTCTTATGGCAGTGTATTTAAACAAAGCGCGGGAAACCAACGTCCGTAAACAGGAAAGATGTCATGACGTTTCAAAACAAACAACAATGTTTAGTTCCGATTTTGTTTAACCAGTTGCAGCGTAACTTTATGAATTTTTGATAAAATAACGTGATTTGAATCGAGAAATATTCTATCAGGAACCAAAAGGAACTGTCAAGGTATTGAATTTTTATTCCGTTTTTATATAAGTTACTACACAAATCTTTTACATATATGTAGTTCTTATACGTCATTTACAGCACGAGAGTCATCTTACACCACCCCGAGGTGTAAGATAGACTTTTCCAGCACCGGTAAAGATACCGGAAATCCCCGTCTGGTTTGCAAGAATAAATAATATTGTATGTTTTAGTTCCTTCTTTGTGTTTTAACTAAAAAAAATAATTAGGCATTCACAAATCTCCGGGCGGATACAGGATTTGGTGTAAGGGGTGCAAAATATTTGTAGTAGAACAACTAGGAGGGTCCGTGGGCATGTCCCAATCTCCACCTCCCCACCCACCCCACCCCACCGGAACATTTTGAAAACAATAGATCTGTCTGGTGCATTCTTAGCGTTCTGAGGTGCTTTTTTGATATTGAAAAAGGACAGGTTTTAAGATAAAATCAACCCAAATAACATGCTACGTATAGTCCATGCTTTAATGACTCGTCAGACTTATTCTTGCTTAAGTATCTCGGAATGGAATTTCTAAGCCCGATTTCTGAGGATTTTTATGGGGAGGGGTTACTAAAGTTTATTAACGTAAAATAAATAGCTTTACAGGAGCTCATGCAAACTTGTCGGACTTTTATTGTGCGAGCGTAGCGAGCAAGAAAAAATGCATTGTTTTACCCAAACAAAAGACAAAGTGCCTATGCGAGCATAGCGAGCGAGAAAAAATGCATATTTATATTTTCACCCAGAACAAATGATGAATTACCTATGCAAGCGTAGCGAGCGAGAAAAAATTCCCCAATCCCTGGATCTATCCTTGAATCTGTGCTAAGCAGACAGTTTATTTTTCCTTCAGTTCTACTCGTTCAAAAGACAGAATTAACAGTCAAACATATAAGTGTGGTTCCTTTAAAAACCATTCGGATTAACGAAATCATGTATACAACAAAAACACAGACAACTTATTTGGATAATCTCCCAATCGGCGTAATATTCAGTATATTTTTCAGTTGTTGTGTTCCTACATTTAAACTGTGTATTATTATATATTGTATACATTATCATGATTTAAACTATAGTACCGTTTGCTATTTAATAATGATAAGTTTCAAAAAGATAAGGCATTACAAAAATGACGTTCCCAGAGTAGGATATCAACTCATGACTCAGGCTTGAGACGAAAACAATAGTAGTAAGTAACTAATTTGAATAAGATAGAACTGAGGCAAACACATGACTCTAAATCAGGAAGAATGACAGAAACAAAGCATTTATTTTTATTTGCGCTTTTCTCTCCGATAACAGGTTAACGAAAACTTGATTTTCTTAGAAAAAAAAAGAATTTTGCGCTTATTTAAATGCATTTAGTAAAATTTTAGGTTCGATATGCGGAAACAGGAAATGAAAATCGGGGAATCTTAATTCAAACTCCGCAATGACTCGCAGTCCCTGACTTTTGCATGAAAATCGTTATTTCTTGCCCGGGAAAATAGCAATCAATATTTAAAAAAGACTTAAACAAAGTTTACAGCATTTCCAGTCATAGTTATTTTGTTTCCAAACTATTTTCCCATATAAAGGTTTTGTTTTTATCTTTTTTTAGAAAACCAGGCTTCAGTTAAACGTTGACTTTACATAGTTAATTTTTCAAAATTTGTGAAGGTCGTGTGTTCGAATCCCACACTCGGAAAGTCTTTTTCCCAATTTTATGACGATTTTTCCTTTAGAAACTGAACATGATTTAATTGCAAACAAAACTATCTAGAGTTTCGATCACGAAAATATATATAAAGTAAAACATTACAAAGGTAGGAGAATGAAAACATAAAGCAACAGCTGAATTTACCGCAAAGTTTATCAGTACTCTTTCAAAACAAAGTACATGCAGAAACGGAATGCTCGTGTAAAATGAAATCAGTCATATGTATTTTAAATTCATGATATTGTTGTTTTAATCAAAACATTTATATCGTAAGTATTTTTATGATTATTATATATTAGTGTTTCCCTCACTGCTATTAATACCAGTAAATCATACGTATGCCACTGTCAAAACTAAAGATAAATATACTTGCACCCATGATAAATACTGCGTAAATGTGTCACCGAATAGGGAAATGTCTTATTTTGTGTCGGTCAGTGACATGAGTGAAGTATGAAATAACCATATATGTAACAACGAATAATATCGTTATGTATTTAAAAGCTTCTGAGTGGTCCTTAGCGGTATATTGCAGGACCCTAATAATTAAATTGTGTCAAGGGGATGAGGAGAAACTTTGTTTTTTTGTTACTATACTATATACATAGACACAATCTTGTGCGCACCATCTCTCCTCATCCCCTTTCAGACAAAGTGCCTATGCGAGCATAGCGAGCGAGAAAAAATGCATATTTATATTTTCACCCAGAACAAATGATGAATTACCTATGCAAGCGTAGCGAGCGAGAAAAAATTCCCCCAATCCCTGGATTATCCTTGAATCGTGCTAAGCAGACAGTTTATTTTTCCTTCAGTTTACTCGTTCAAAAGACAAAATTTAACGTAAACTATAAGTGTGGTTCCTTTAAAAACCCATTCGGATTAACGAAATCAGTATACAACAAAAACACAGACAACTTATTTGGATAATCTCCCAATCGGCCCGTATATATTCAGTATATTTTCAGTTGTTGTGTTCCTACATTTAAACTGTGTTTATTATTATTGTATACATTATCATGATTTAAACTATAGTACCGTTTGCTATTTAATAATGATAATTTTCAAAAAGATAAGGCATTACAAAAAGGACGTTCCAGAGTAGGATATCAACTCATGACTCAGGCTTGAGACGAAAACAATAGTAGTAGGTAACTAATTTGAATAAGATAGAACTGAGGCAAAAACACATGACTCTAAATAGGAAGAATGACAGAAACAAAGCATTTATTTTTATTTGCGCTTTCTCTCCGATAACAGGTTAACGAAACTTGATTTTTTTAAAAAAAAAAAGAATTTTTGCGCTTATTTAAATGCATTTAGTAAAATTTTAGGTTCGATATGCGGAAACAGGAAATAAAAATCGGGGAATCTTAATTAAAACTCCGAATGACTCGCAGCCCTGACTTTTGCATGAAAATCGTTATTTTTGCCGGGAAATAGCAATCAATATTTAAAAAAGACTTAAAACAAATTTTACAGCATTTCCAGTATAGTTATTTTTTTTCCAACTTTTTTCCCCATATAAAGGTTTTGTTTTTATCTTTTTTTAGAAAACCAGGCTTCAGTTAAACGTTGACTTTACATAGTTAATTTTTCAAAATTTGTGAAGGTCGTGTGTTCGAATCCCACTCGGAAAGTCTTTTTCCCCAATTTTATGACGATTTTTCCTTTAGAAACTGAACTGATTTAATTGAAAACAAAAATTCTAGAGTTTCGATCACGAAAAAAATATATAAAGTAAAACATTACAAGGTAGGAGAATGAAAACATAAAGCAAACAGCTGAATTTACCGCAAAGTTTACCCAGTACTCTTTCAAAACAAAGTACATGCGAAACGGAATGCTCGTGTAAAATGAAATCAGTCATATGTATTTTAAAATTTCATGATATTGTTGTTTTAATCAAACATTTATATCGTAAGTATTTTTATGATTATTATATATATAGTTTTTCCCCTCACTGCTATTAATACCAGTAAATCAACGTATGCCACTGTCAAAAACTAAAGATAAATATACTTGCACCATGATAAATACTGCGTAAATGTGTCACCGAATGGGAAATGTCTTATTTTGTGTCGGGTCAGTGACATGAGTGAAGTATGAAATAACCATATATGTAACAACGAATAATATCGTTAGTATTTAAAAGCTTTATTCAAAAATCCTCAATCGCAAAAAAATTTTTTTTTTCCCAAGTTTCAATCAAACGATTAGTACATGTATAATAAATTGTGAAGTCTACGATGCGTTACATATTGTATTTTCTAATAATCGGGAATCATCTGTAGAATACTGTGATTGTTTCTTTTTCATCAGCACTGTCAGTTCAATCATAAATAATTTTCGTTCTTTTTTTCCCCCTAAATACCACATAAAATCTACCGCAATAAACGCACGGTGTGATATATCGCTAAATGAACAAAACTGATAAGCAGGTGAGTGAGGTCGTTCCCACCCCGTCCAAAAAACAAAATTTCTTAAAACGTTTGTTTTGATCAAATTGAACTTCTACGGACCTGAAGTTGAAGAAAATACATGCGCAGATATAATTGTATGTCATACTCATATTTATTGTAAAATGATAGAATGTCAGTGACAGAAAAAAAACTCCTTTTGGTTAATGAGCATATGCATTGTAAAAAATTACCCTTGGTATGTCAGTAACGCACTGAGACTTTGATTTTTTCAAACTTTACACGTCAATGGTTTAACACTTTAAAAACTTTTAATGCTAAAAGGGACAGTTTATGAAGATAAGACGCTTATTAAAATATAGCAAATTCATGATATAAGTTTTAAAATAGTGTGCTTCAGGTTGCAGAATCTGGGGACAATTTTTTATAGGATATATCTGTTCGTTATGTGAACATCAAATTTTTTTTTTTTATTTTTTTTTTTTTTTGCATGAGATTGTTTTCTGTGATTCCCCTGTGTTAATTGATGTCTCACAGTTTTATATTTTTTGCCAATGATCCTAAACCCCTGCAGCCGCAGCATTATCATTTTATTTGAACCGTCGTAAACTACAATTATTTCGGACATGTACAACACACTTTATAGCCTATGCTTTGTTGAAACATTTTTCTATCATGAATTTCTAGATTGGCGATCGCTAAACAAATTCGCGCAAAAATAGCATGAAATTCCCGTGTTAAGGTAAATGCACGAGTTAGCTATGATC